>NC_135958.1:3636466-3813966 GCF_053455715.1 Rhinoraja longicauda | reverse complement strand
ATTGTCCCTAGTGTGTGTAGGATAGTGTTAATGTGCGGGGATCGCTGGGCGGCACGGATTCGGTGGGCCGAAGGGCCTGTTTCTGCGCTGTATCTCTAAATCTAAAACCACGTTTCTGGCGCTGACAAAGTTACTACATTTCTGATACAGTCTTATCTTCTCGCAGCGGCAAACCAGGCCAACTGGCTCCCTCCCCGTTCTCAACTGCGCAGCTCGCCGGGGCCCACTTCGGTCTTGGTGATCCCCATGCTGGGTTCGTTCTCAGCGCCCCCCCTCCCCCCCCCCCGCCGTGTCCCACTTTGTTCTTGGCGGGCCACCCACCGAGTTGCTCTCTCCCCACATTATCATGTGTGTGTGTGTATATATATATACACACATCATGCATGTGTGTGTGTGTATATATATATATGCACATCATGCATGTGTGTGTGTGTGTGTATATATATATATATTGTATATGTGTGTATATATATATATATATATATATATATATCGCAGGTAGGTGGGATAAGTGGAGATGGGACATGTTCGGCTCGGCTGCCCATCCAGGGTCCCTTCCCTGGTATCTCCCACTCCATCCTCAGCCACAGGGCAGGGTTCCAACCTGACATGACTGCCATTCCTGTCCACCCACAGATGTCGTTCAACCTACTGAGATCCACTAACAGATTGGGCGGCCCGGTGGCGCAGCGGTAGAGTTGCTGCCTTACACCACCAGAGACCCGGAGTCAATCCTGACTACGGGGGGGGGGGCTGTCTGTAAGGAGTTTGTACGTTCTCCCCGTGACCTGCATGGGTTTTCTCCAGGATCTCCAGTTTCCTCCCACACTCCAAAGATGTGCAGGTTTGTAGGCCAATTGACTTGGTATAAATGTAAACTGTCCATCGTGTGTGTAGGATAGCGTTAGATCGCTGGTCGGTGCGGACTCGGTGGGCTGAAGTGCCTGTTTCCACTCTGTATCTCTAAACTAAACTAAAGATTGTTTACAGTCCCGCATGTTTATTCACTTGGTTTCTATCGGATTATCATTTGTCTTTGGGTTGGCTGTACATTGGGGTTCATGTCAAAGTTTCCTGGGGTAAATGAAATGTTGACCTGGGCCTGTGCATCAGACAACTTTAGGTGCCAGTTTTGGTTCTTCACAACAAACAAACTTATTTTTTATTGAACGAAAGTCCCTTGATGGGATATTTTCTCGGTCGATCGGCATTTGCAGGCCACACAGCGTTTTAAGGATAAGGGATTTTCTGGCACAAAACATTTTCTGGACTTCAGCCTCTTGCATAATGAAACATTCCATGGAGTTGTGTCAGATAATAAATCAATTTCTGTTTGAAATAATGTGTTATGGCACAGAAATTCAAATGTGAAGCACATGTTTATTGTCAGCTGCGAGAATGAATTGTGGGGTAAAATTAATCACCAAACATGATTGGGGCATTGTGGTACGTTTAGTGCTTATTGACGGTTTGCATCAAAGGGATTCATGTCATTCGCACACGAATACATGAAATACGTTGTACACACATTCCTGACACAACTTGGTAAGCAAAAAAATACTGGTAACAACATACTGCTGGAACATATGTTTCCACAACACAATATGGATGTAACACGAGTGATGAATTATTTGCATTTTGCAGCCTACATTCGTTATAACATAATTTTTATCAGGAACAAGAGAACCACTTTAAAAATACCTTGAAAATTGGCATGCAGAAAAAAAGCTGTCTTGGATTTAAACAGTATCGGCGGGGAAAACTTGTTTTCATGTAACCTACCTGCAGTAATCAGACAACATTGTTTCTTCAGAACATAGCTGCGCCTTTAACCTTGAGTGGCCTTAGAATTTGGCAGGTAATCACTTCTATTGACACCAGTGCAACTCTATTCTCTTACATAATGTTACATTCAGCCTTTATCATTTTTACTTGCAGTAACAAAAGTAAACGGATCATTATTGAAAAAATATTTTTTAAGATCCTTCAGGAATAATGAATGTTATTGCAAGTCTGAAACTCTTTCGCCCATACCCTCTTTTCCCGACTGACTCAATCGTCTTTATAACACAAATTTTTATAACGCGAGGTTTCCTAGGCATGCAACTGTGCATTATGGCTAAGCTACCTGTGTGTGTGTTACAGGTGTACTGTACAGGTGTGTGGTGCTACCTGTATATCTGTACGTATGCTGTTGCTACTCTGGATGAAGCATATGCTACAAAGTAATCGTGGGGTCATGCATAAGAAAGGAAGCCTTTGGACACAGAACTCAGAATAGTGCATCACAAGAACAGGCCCTCTGGCCCGTAATGTCATGCCAAACATGGTGCCAAGTTAAAATAATCCCCTGTGTCTGCATGTGATCCATATCCCTCCATTCCCTGCATAACCATGTGTTTCTCTACTCATAAGAGGAACAAGTCCTGACTCGTAGGGACTGGAAGGTACGTGCGTAATGGGGATGTTCTGCATGGAGCAGTGCTGGATGCATATCTGATGCAATATCGCGTTTGAAGATGCATTTATTGTCCTTGGATGTGCATGCGAGGTCTTTGAACAATTTCCAATGTTGAATCCGGGATCTCGAGTCTAAACATCTGGCACTGACTCCACAACCACTTCCTCCCATTGCCTTCAGTCAGTTTGTGTCTCAAGGGACAGGTTCGGTAGTTGGCAGTCAACTACCGAGCTGAACAATGGGAGCAATTGTCTCAAATTCAATCGTGGACAAGAACGTAACATAAAACATAGAACAGTACAGCATGCCCATACACCCACCGTGTTGTACCAAACATGATGTCAGTCTGACTGGTCTCATCTGCCTCCACATGGTCCATATCCTTCTCTTCACTTGTAGCTCATGTGTCTGGCTAAATGCCTCTTAAAGGATGCTAATGTATTTGCTTCTACATCCTCTCCTGTAACTCTCCATCCCATCTCTCCCTCCCATCACTCACTCCTGTCTGTGTCTCTCTCTCTCTCTCTCTCTCTCTCTCACTCTCACTCTCTCTCTCTCTCTCCTCTCTCTCTCTCTCTCTCTCTCTCTCTCTCTCCTCTCTCTCTCTCTCTCTCTCTCTCTCTCTCATCTCTCTCTCTCTCTCACCCTCCCTCCTTCTCCCTCTCTCTCCTCTCTCTCTCTCTCTCTCTCGCTCTCTCTCTCTCCTCTCTCTCTCTCTCTCTCTCTCTCTCTCTCTCTCTCTCTCTCTCTCTCTCTCTCTCTCTCTCTCCCTCCCTCCTTCTCCCTCTCTCTCCCTCACACTCTCCCCTCCTTCTCTCTCTCCCTCCTCTCTCTTCTCTCTCTCTCTCTCTCTCTCTCTCTCTCTCTCTCTCTCTCTCTCTCTCTCTCTCTCTCTCTCTCTCTCTCTCTCTCTCTCTCTCTCTCTCTCTCTCACCCTCCACTCCTTCTCCCTCTCTCTCCCCTCTCTCTCCTCACACTCTCCCTCTCTCCCTCTTACTCTCTCTCTCCCTCTCTCTCTCTCCCTCTCTCCCTTTTACTCTCTACTCCCTCTCACCTCCCTGTCTCACTCCTTCTCTCACGCTCTCTTTCACTCCCTCTCTTTCCCCCTCTATCTTGTTTAATATTGCTGCTGCTTGCAGGGCCACTAGATGAAGTAAAGTCCTCTGCTGAGTTCCATTGTCAATTCCACTTTGGGTAAGACAATTGAATCTTCCACGACAGGAGCAATGATATTAATGGCCAAAGTATGATATTCACCATTTTGAGTGAGGGGTCCCAAATCAATGTCAGGACATTAAAACCAAAAGCATATGAGAAATGGGAGCAGGAACAGGCCACCTGGCCTTTGGGGCTAACCCTGTCATTCATCAAGACTCTGGCTTATCGCCATTAACTAGCACTATCACCAATTTCCTTGATTCTCTGAACATCCAGAAAAGTATTGATCGCAGTCCTCTGGTCCTTATCTCAGTCCTAAATGCTCGACTGTTTATTCTCAAACTGCATCCCTCGATAGTCAAGAGAAACATCCTCCCTGCCTCCAACATATCAGCCCTTTAACAAATTTGAAAGCTTTGCCAAGGGGCGGGGCACGGGTGGTGCAGTGGTAGAGTTGCTGCCTCACAGCGCCAGAGACCCCGGGTTCGATCCTGACTACGGGTGCTGTCTGTACAGAGTTTGTACGTTCTCCCCGTGACCGCGTGGATTTCCTCCCACACTCCCAAAGATGTACAAGTTTGTAGGTTAATTACCTCGGTAAAATTGTAAATGGTCCTAGTGTGTGTAGGATAGTGTTAGTGTGCGGGGATCGCTGGTCGGCGTGGTCTTGGTGGGCTGAAACCCCCACTTCCACTCTATCTCTTAAATTAACGTAAACTGAACTAAACTAAAGATCGGCGTTCATTCTTCTGAATTCCAGAGCAACCTGTTTTACTCTATTTAATCTTGCATTATAAAACAAACCCACCATCCCTGAATTGACCTACTGAACCTTCACTGCACTCAGCTCGATGGGAAGTGCAACCTTTCTTAGATAACAAGGCTCAAAAACATGAACAGCACCTCATGGCAGCACACAAGATCATGCTTTCCTTTTAGATTTAGATTTTTTAGATTTAGAGATACACGCGCGGAAACAGGCCCTTCGGCCCACCGAAGTCCGCGCCGCGCAGCGATCCCCGCACATTAAACACTATCCTACACACACTAGGGACAATTTCTTTTTAACATTTACCCAGTCAATTAACCTATGTGTACGTCTTTGGAGTGTGGGAGGAAACCGAAGATCTCGGAGAAAACCCACGCAGGTCACGGGGAGAACGTACAAACTCCGTACAGACGGCGCCCGTAGTCAGGGATCGAACCTGAGTCTCCGGCGCTGCATTCGCTGTAAGGCAGGAACTCTACCGCTGCGCCACCGCGCCGCCGTGATTTCTAATCACCTTCAATGCAACGACACTGCACAATCCCCTTTCCCATCTTAATGAAGCAATGGTTTATCATTTGAAGATCTCTGATTTAAGATTTCTCACTGCAAGAGATCAACAAAGAGATTTTGCACCTCGAAAGTCAAGAGTCAAGAGTGCCTTATTGTCATATGTCCCGAAACAGTGCAATGAAAGACTTACTTGCAGCAGCACAATAGATATGTAAACATAGTGCTGTGTAAACACCATAAACAAAAAAAAAGTTTAGTATATATTAAACTATACAAACAAACATTAATAACGCAAAACAAAAATAGCGCTCGCAGTTATCTGCAGTTTGGAGCTTATTTGGAGGTTGTAGTGTTTAATAGCCTGATGGTTGAAGGGAAGAAGCTGCTTCTGAACCTGGACGTTTCAGGCTCCTGTGCCTTCTTCTCGATGGCAGTGTGGGTCTCTGATGATGCTGGCTGCCGTTTTGAGGCAGAGACTCTTGTAGATCCCTTCGATGGCGGGGATGTCAGTACCTGTGATGAACTGGGCAGTGTTCACCACTTTTTGCAATCTTCTTCGTTCCTGGGCGTTCGAATCGCCGAACCAAGCCGGGTCTGCAGTTATTTATCAGCAACGATGCCAACATTTGAAATAGGGGTAGAAACCTGCTCCTTAATTTAAAATAAGATCAAGGCTGATCTAAATGTAACTCTTCTCCACATTCCTGTTTGCCCAAGGGAAACTAAGCAGTTTCTTTGTTTATTGAAAATCTGTCTACCTTTGTGTTAAAAATATTCGAACACTGCCTCCAGCACCATTTTTCCAAACTCACATCACCTTTTGAGAGAAAAAAGAAAAAGACGGTCTGAGGAGTTGTGTCCCAACCCATCCTTTTTCTCCAGAGATGCTGCCTGACCCACTGAGTTACTCCAGCGCTTTGTACCGATCTTAGGCTCGCAAACCCGCTGCACTGCTGCAAGTTAGAATTTCATTGTTCCGTTTCGGTACAGATGACAATAAAACACTGTTGACACTTGTCTTGACTTTGGTAATGCATGCAAAAGAACAAGAGGCGTTAAGATGTGCTGACAGATATTTATGGTTTGCGTTCTTCTGCGCAAAGAATTATGTCTGAAAAAGTGAATACATGTACTTGCACATTCTACCAGTTACCAAGCTTTACTTTGCTTTACTTGCCCCCCAGGTCCTTAGACATTTAGTTTCTCAACCATCTCTATTCGGGTATCTTCCAACCTGCCCAGTCACTGAGAGTGTACTCCCTATGTGGGAGAACATATACCTGATCCCAAGGAGCACTTACATAAACTCTGCAAGGTCTCATTCATGCTTGGTGCAGATACTTTAGACTTTAGGGATACAGTGTGGAAACAGGCCCTTCGTTTCAGTGCGGAAGTGGCGGCGCCTAACGGCTGCGGCTCGCTAGCAGTCTGTTCATCTTTTTTCCTTTTTTTGTTGTTGTGTGTCGGTGTTGGGATGGTTTTTGTTTTTTTTTTGGTTGTGTATGTGTGGGGGGTGGTGGTGTGGGTGGGGGGGTGGGGGGGTGGGGAAAACCTTTCTCTTTTAGGTCTCTTCCTCACGGCGCGGGGTGCGGCTCGGCCGCGGGGCCTTCCATCGCCCGGTGCGGCTCGGCCGCTGGACTTAACATCGCCCGGCGCGGCTCGGCCGCTGGACTTAACAGTGCCCGGTGCGGCTTAGCCGCGGGGCCTTCCATCGCCCGGTGCGGCTCGGCCGCGGGGCCTAACATCGCTGGTGCGGCTCGGCCGCTGGACTTAACAGTGCCCGGTGCGGCTCGGCCGCGGGGCCTAACATCGCTGGTGCGGCTCGGCCGCTGGACTTAACAGTGCCCGGGCCGCGGGGCCTAACATCGCCCGGCGCGGCTCGGCCGCGGGACTTTTCATCGCTGGTGCGGCTTGGCCGCGGGGCCTAACATCGCCCGGTGCGGCTTGGCCGCGGGGCCTAACATCGCCCGGTGCGGCTCGGCCGCGGGACTTAGCTGCGCACGGCTTAGCCGCGGGGGCCTTCCATCGCCCGGTTCGGCCGCGAGACGTCTCAGCGCCCGGTGCGACTCGGCCGCGGGGACTTCCATCCCCTTGCGGGGACTGTGCGGGTCGGTCGGGGACGAGCTGTCTGTCCGTGGGCGTGGGGAAGAGAGTGGAAGTTTTGTTGCCTCCATCACAGTGAGGGGGTGTTTGGAGTCACTGTGATGGACGTTTGTGTTGGGGTCATGTGTCTTGTGTTCTTTTTTGTGTGTGACTGCTATGTAGTTTCGTTCGGTACCTTGGTACCGAATGACAAATAAAGCTCTGTTGAACTGTCCGCACCGACTACCAATCACCCCTTACACTAGCACTATCCCACACACATTTGGGACAATTTACAATTTTACAGAAGCCAATTAGCCTACAAACCTCAACGCCTTTGAAGTGTGGGTAGAAACCGGAGCACCCGGATAAAACCCACGCGGTCACAGGGAGAACGTACAGACTCCGTACACACAGCACCCGTGGTCAGTATCGAACCCGGGTCTCTGGCGCTATAATGCAGCAACTCTACCGCTGCACCACTGTGCCGCCCACAAATACAGAATTATTTCATTGCATCAAAACACATCCGTTAAAAAAAAGACGGAAGTTAACTTTCCAAAGTTCAGTTGTAAATTCAGCTGTTGTAGAACCCACAGCTTTCCTCCCTCCCCCACATCATGTTTGAGTTTCCTTGTCACATCCTAGATATAAAAATAACAACGAATAGATCTATTGTTTCTCCTGCTTGTCATCATCTACATTATGTGATGTGATCTGCATGAATTTAGTCAAAGAGGATAATTTATACAGAGCTCAAATCACGCTGTGAATAAATAAGCATATGTTAGCAATTAAAATAAATTTCACTGTAAGAGTATGCAATTTTTGAATAGCAAACGAACAAATGATTCTGAAGAAGGGTCTCGGCCCGAAACGTCACATATTCCTTTTCTGCAGAGATGCAGTCTGACCTGCTGAATGACTCCAGATTTTTGTTTCTGCCTTCAGTTTAAACCAGCACCTGCAGTTCCTTCCGACATAATAAATGGTGTACTTTGGGCAAAGAGGGATGTGAACATGCACACAGTGCCTGTGCATTTCCATTGGTGCCTTGCTATGGAAGATTAGCTCTCAAATTGGATCTCTTTCCAAATTTTTCTGCTTGTAAAAATGGCCATAAGAAGTTCTCGCGAGTTACATGGAAACCTGAAGAAAACTTGGACACAAAGACAAAAAAAAGATGAAAACAAAAATCCAGCCCAGCCGTCGATAAGGAAGCACAAGATATCAGCCATGATCAAATGGTGGAATAGACTTGATGGGCTGAATGGCCTAATTCTGCACCTACACCTTATGTACTTTCGATCCGACCATGTTGTACATTGAGAAAAACTTGAATAAACAGTATTGTCATTGCCATTGATACCACCTGCTGTGAGGCAGCTCTGAAATATGATTACATGATTGTTAATCTGCAAACTACCTTTTTCTTTAAGATTGTCATCTCACATTACAGTTACCTTAACCATCATTAACCTTGATTGTGTGCTCCATTTAGACAATAGACAATAGAAACTTGGTGCAGGAGTAGGTCATTCGGCCCTTCGAGCCAGCACCGCCATTCAATGTGATCATGGCTGATCAGCTACAATCAGTACCCCGTTCCTGCCTTCTCCCCATACCCCCTGACTCCGCTATCATTGAGCCTAATCTAGCTCTCTCTTGAAAGCGTCCAGAGAATTGGCCTCCACTGCCTTCTGAGGCAGAGAAATCCACAGATTTACAACTTTCTGAGTGAAAAAGTTTTTCCTCATCTCCATTTTAAATGGCCTACCCCTTATTCTTAAACTGTGGCCCCTGGTTCTGGACTCCCCCAACATTGGGAATATGTTTCCTGCCTCTAGTGTGCCCAATCCCTTAATAATCTTATATGTTTTAATAATCTTATTATATTAATCAATTTAAATCTCATATAGGATGTTGATTTAGATGTGTCAGTGAAAATTAAACACAATTTCCTTTTTTGGAAATGAATATATCTTTGTACTTCTTTTGTTGATCATTTACACGGAGAAGCTATACAAACTTGCAGAATGGAGGAAACAAGATTACAAGGAACTGCAGATGCTGGTTTGTAAAAAAAGACATACAGTGCTGGAGTAATCAGCAGGTCAGGCAGCTTCTCTGGAGAACATGGACAGATGGCGTTTCTGGTCCGTCCATGTTCTCCAGAGATGCTGCATGACCCACTGAGTTACTCCAGCACTTTGTCTTTTTTTTAATGTGCAGACGTATTTTTTTGAAAAATTGTACCAATAGTGAAAGGTTGGGTATATGCGAAATAAACAGTCTGAGAGTTTGTAATCAATGTGTGTGTTTTATATATAAAATTGAAAATGTTCTCTCTCATTAAGATTTAGTGATACAGCGATCCCTGTACACTAACACTATCCTACACACTAGGGACAATTTAGAATTTTTACCAAAGCCAATTGATCTGCAAACCTGTATGTCTTTGGAGTGAGGGAAGAAACTGGAGCACCCGGAGAAAGCCCACGCGGTCATAGTGAGAGCGTACAAACACCATACAGACAGCACCCGTAGTCAGGATTGAACCCAGGTCTCTGGTGTTGTAAGGCAGTAACTCTACCGCTGCACCAACATGTTGCCCCAAGATACTGTAACTTACATACTGGCAATATATGGCAGCCACATCTCAATTAGCCTGATGTTCTGGCAACTAAAATGGCTGCTGTCATGATGACAGGCCTTCATAGAGTTGTGCTCAAAATTGCAGCTTTCAACAGCAAAGCCACCAACAGCTGCGCTCAGCGGAGTTAAGTAGCCGACCAATCCCTTCTTCTCTTCAGACGGCAAAGTACCTCACAACACAAGTCCAAGAGCTCCAGATTTGATGCAATGCGTGGACTGATGTGAATCATCAAGAATTCAAGCTGCGTAATTAACGGCCTGGCTTTCTCTGTCAAAGAAATTGCAAAAGTTTGGAGTGAATATCTATTTACAACATCCAGCTGCATTCGTTTTGTTCATTTCAAAATGAGCTTCAAATTCACATTTATTGTTTGTTCATTTAAGGGGAAAAGGATTAACATCGAAAGGGCCTGAAAAAACTCATTGGTGATCTGTGATTGTTTTACTTTTACACAACGCTAATCAATGAACAATGGTCTGTTTTGGGTTGTTCTTGGGTCTTTATTTTTGCACCAGTGTTGAGGTTGCTAATTTATTGATTTTTTTTGTTTATTATATGTTATCTGTGTGTTTGTTATGTTACAGGCATGTTCTGCTGCTGCAAGTAAAAAACTCATTCTTCCATTGTCGGTACATATGACAATTGAACACGCTCGACTTGACACGTGGCTCTTGAGATGTACTACAGGTGCACTTCCAGCAGTGCATGCAATGCCAGCCTGGATTTCTGACGTAAAGTCTCTGGGAATTAACACATGGAGCAGCACGGCACAAGGAACAGGTCCTTTGGCCCATAATCTCAGGGCTTAAGATGTAAGATTGCTACCAAGTGAGGCATAGCTAAAACAAATAATGCTTATCTCGAAGATAGGCACAAAAAGCTGGAGTAACTCAGCGGGACAGGCAGCATCTGGGGAGAGAAGGAATGGGTGACATTTTGGGTCAAGACCCTTCTTCAGACTCTTATTTCATGCAGTTCCTGAAAATCACTATGTGTGCTTCAAGTTTAACAACATGCAACTTATCTGAAATTCCACAGTTTTACTAAAGATGTCAGCTATTTCTAAACTAAATGAGTTAATATCTCCATTGTAAACCAGGCAAAGCAATAAATCTACTGTGTAAATTTCCAAACCAAGACTGCTTTCCTGTTTTACATTTTAAAATATTATAAAGCAAATTAAATCATATTTTTCAACCGCTGAATTTGACATGTTGGGAGTTATTAACAGAAGTAAATATCTTGCCATCAGTAAATTACTTTAGTGTAATTTAATTTGGTGGTTTAGTTTGTATGTTTTAATTTTCATCGGTGTGAGAATCAGGGTTAAATCTGCCGGATTGGACAATTTTGGCACCAGATTTTGTTGTCTTGCTCTTTTGACTGCGCTACAGTATTTCAAATGAACAAAGCATTCTAAGAATAAAAGTCAAAATAATTTCAACATTAGATCAAGATCTAATCTTTAGCATGACTGAAACAACATTTTACTGGAATAAATAAAATCTCAGGAAGTGGAAAATGCATCTCAATATAATTTTTTCCAAATTGAGTTTATTTATACTGCACATCACGATTCTTCAAAAACGCATTGGAATGGCATTTTAAAAATGGATCTATTTATTTTAATAATTGTTCAACTTTACACTGAAACACAAAAATAAGTTTCTCTTTTTAGATAACAGAAAAGTTGAAGCATGTTATGTTTAGTTTAGTTTAAAGATAACGGATGGAAAAAGCCCCTTCATCATCCATTCACCCTAGTTCTATGTTATCCCACTTTCTCATCTAAATCCCACACACACTAGGGGCAATTTACAGAGGCCAATTAGCCGACAAACCCGCACATCTTTGAGATGTGGGTGGAAACTGGAGTACCCAGTCTGAAGAAGAATGAGAAGCCAAAACATTGCCTGTCCATTCACTTCCCAAATGCTGCCTGACCCACTGAGTTCCTCCAGGACTTTGTGCTCTCTACCGAGAGCTAGATCAAGCTCTTAAGGATAGCGGAGTCAGGGGGTATGGGGAGAAGGCAGGAACGGGGTACTGATTGAGAATGATCAGCCATGATCACATTGAATGGCGGTGCTGGCTCGAAGGGCCGAATGGCCTACTCCTACACCTATTGTCTATTGTCTATTGTCCACCCAGAGGAAATCCATGTAGTCACAGGAAGAACGTGCAAACTCCACACAGACAGCACCCGAGGTCAAGATCGAACCTGAGTCTCTGGCGCTGTGAGGCAGCAGCTCTGCCAGCTGTCCACTGCACTGTCCACTGCACTGTCCACTGCACTGTCCACTGCACTTTCCACTGCACTTTCCACTGCACTGTCCTTAAGGTCTCAGGATCCTACTCTCTGCTTGATCGTTAGGTTTGACTGTGGCCAGTAAAAATGGTGGAGATCACGGAAAAGGGAGCTAACAGTAAAAGCCAACAGTTTATTAAGGTTAACCGCGCACCAATTGAAATGATTCCCTATTTTTTTTAAAATATTCCATGCCATCCCATCACAGATGGGAACAGATAAGTGTCATATTGCAATGAGATAAAGAATGATGTACTAACTCTGCTTTTCTCTCTCTAAAGATGCTGCTTGACCTGTTGAATTATCCCTACTACTTTCTGTTCTTATCGCAACAGAAGACTTTGGTTTCACTGCAGAGGAACTGATATTTAGGGTGGATCGCTTGGGAGTATATGAACACAGCACAAAGTCCTGGAGGAACTCAGTGGGTCAGGCAGCATTTGGGAAGTGAATGGACAGGCAATGTTTTGGCTTGTCATTCTTCTTCAGACTGGGAAATATTTGCATTATAGGGAGAGCATGGAGCACAGGAATCACCGAGAATGCTCTTGTACAAAGCTAAGGTATTTATTCACAAAATGCTGGAGTAACTTAGCAGGTCAGGCAGCATCTCGGGAGAGAAGGAATAGGCGACGTTTCGGGTCGAGACCCTTCTTCAGACTGAAGAAGTACAAAGCTGGTGGAGACTTATTGGGTCACATGACCTTCATCCATGCTGAAAGATATATATGATTCTGACATCGTGATTTAGTAACTTGACATGTTAAAGGGCAATTTATGTACAGACTAAATTACTGTTAAAACACAAAGTACGTGCTATAACACCAGGATAAGCGCTCGACCAAGAAAACCAAGCCTAAAGTCAAAGTAGCATCTAAACCACCTATACATACTTATGCTATAGGACCACAACAAACTCAATATTCAGTAATAAGCTATCTACATGATAAAAAACACACAAGCTACATGTTTAACCAAGAAACCCAATCCCAATGACACATGAGAATCTAAGATACTTTGACACAGTTAAACTATGGGACAACAAAAGCTAGGTGTATAAATGCCAGTATATCATTGGGGTTAACAAGTAGGCACCTCCCTTAACTGGTGTTTATTGAGTTAGGCCCTCGACACCTTGGGAAGGCTCAACAATTAGTTCTGGCATCCCAGAACTACCCCCCTCAATACCTGCTCTCACAGCCTGTGCTACCAGTAAACAGGGATTAAAACCAACAGACTGAAAACATTCAGCACGTCATCCAACATCTGCCAAAAGAGAAAAACGGGCAGCACGGTGGCGCAACAGTAGAGCTACTGCTTTACAGCACCTGGGACCCGGGTTTGATCCCGACTATGGGTGCTGCCTGTCCAGAGTTTGTACATTCCCCCCTGCAACCTGCGTGGGTTTTCTCCGAGATCTTCGGTTTCCTCCCACACTCCAAAGACGTACAGGTTTGTAGGTTAATTGGCTTGGAGTAAATGTAAACATTGTCCCTAGTGTGTGTAGGATAGTGTTAGTGTGCGGGGATCGCTGGATGGTGCAGATTTGGTGGGCCGAAGGGCCTGTTTCCGCGCTGTACCTCTAGACTAAACTGAACTAGAAAGAGTCAAAATTTCAGGTCGAAAATCTTCTGTCAAATTGGGAAAGAGAGAAAATAAGTTAGTTTTATGCTGCAATGAGGATGGGGATGGATGGATAGGACAAAGAAAATATATCGGGTAGGGAGATGCCAGCGTTACCATGGGGATAAATCTAATGGAGTTTGGAGTTGCCGAGGGAGTAGGCCTTCAAGATTATTAAGGGGTTGGACACGTTAGAGGCAGGAAAATGTTCCCAATGTTGGGGAGTCCAGAACAAGGGGCCACAGTTTAAGAATAAGGGGTAGGCCATTTAGAACTGAGATGAGGAAAAACCTTTTCAGTCAGAGAGTTGTGAATCTGTGGAATTCTCTGTCTCAGAAGGCAGTGGAGGCCAATCCTCTGAATGCATTCAAGAGAGAGCTAGATAGAGCTCTTAAGGGTAGCGGAGTCAGGGGGTATGGGAAGAAGGCAAGAACGGGGTACTGATTGAGAATGATCAGCCATGATCACATTGAATGGCGGTGCTGGCTCGAAGGGCTGAATGGCCTCCTCCTGCACCTATTGTCTATTGTCTATTGTCTATAGGCCCCTTTACTTTGACATTGTTACCTGACATTGTTTATTTCACAAAGGTAGCGCCACGTGCTTCTAAAAAAAAACATTTTTAAAACATGTTCGATTATTATTATTGTAAGATTTATGTTGCTTTTGAGGGAAACATTTTCTCTTCCTTTCATTTTTTTCTGTTACCTATGTTGCTATCGGAGATACGTGCAGAGAATTTCATTTAAGATTAAATAGAAATATTAATTGGTTTGTTACTCACAGCAACCACCTAACTAATTTGAGGAGATGATGAGTTAAGACCACAATGGTAAATGTGATGCCAGAAGCTACTTTATTGAAAGAACTGTAGACTTTCCTTCACTCTGATAAAACATTTTTCAACTTACTTAATAGAAGCATATAATTTATCCAATGCATAGCCCTTGGCAGATTGAGACGATAACAAAAATCCATACATGAAGATCACTTTTAAATTATATATAAGGCATTTTTCATGAAATGCTTTGAATGTGATTTCTGAAATACCATGGATTATTATATACAATTACCGCAGCTTAATAAGCTGCATTGATGCATACTAAACTTTTCATCTAATTCTATCAATGTAGCCTATCTATTTCTTCCCAATTTCGTTTAGTTTAGTTTAGAGATACAGCTTGGAAACAGGCCCTTCGGCCCACCGAGTCCGTGCCGACCAATGATTACCTGTGCACTAGTTCTATGTTATCCCAGTTTCACAGCCTACAAACCAGGGGGAATTTACCGAAGCCAATTAACCTACCAACTTGCATGTATTTGGAATGTGGGAGGAATCCAGAGCCTCCGGAGAAAACCCATACAGTCACAAGGAGAACATACAAACTCCATACAGACAGCACCCATTGTCAGGATCGAACCCGGGTCTCTGATGCTATAAGGCTGGACACGTTAGAGGCAGGAAACATGATCCCAATGTTGGGGGAGTCAAGAACAAGGGGCCACAGTTTAAGAATAAGGGGTAGGCCATTTAGAACGGAGATGAGGAAAAACTTTTTCAGTCAGAGAGTTGTGAATCTGTGGAATTCTCTGCCTCAGAAGGCAGTGGAGGCCAATTCTCTGAATGCATTCAAGAGAGAGCTGGATAGAGCTCTTAAGGATAGCGGAGTCCCGCTGAGTTGTGAGGCAGCAGCTTTACCAGCACTGCCACTGTGCCACCCAGAATAGACTTTAGACTTTAGAGATACAGCAAGGAAACAGGCTCTTTGGCACACGGAGTCCACATCGATCAGCAATTATCCCGTACAACAATGCTATCCCACACACTCGGGACAATTCATTACGCTTCCGTGTTTAAAGACCACTAGATCTACATGTCACCATTTGCCACTTGGGTGGGGAAGGCCAGCGTATTCAGCCCTTTGACTCTGGAAAATATGTCTAGGTGGGCAGGGAACAATGGTGGCAAGGCAAGAAGGTGGAATGAGTCTTGCACAAGCCATATCAATAGCCTACAACTTCTGTGGAAGCTACTCGAGACGACAAAGTCAAAGTCGACAGTTATTAGCAGGAAACCCCAGCGAAGACTAAAGGTAGATAGGAGAGAGGGAGGTGGAGAAGAGAAAGCTGTACAAAGATGCCAAGTTTCTGGAGAAATAAATGGCACTAAATATAGACAACAGATCTTTTTTTTCAAGAAATGCCAAAAGTTTGGTTTCTTTTGAAAAATAAGTACTGTTTTCACTAAAATACCACAGCACTGGAATATGTGGAAATTGGCAGCAAACATTACCAAGAAGACTATCAGAGCATTCTGCCTAAATAAATCTTCAAAATAAAACTTCTCTGAGGAGGTTCGATGGTGTTATGCTGTGCTTCCAATTTCAAGGTGAACTCCAAGCATATCCAAACATCAGCGATAAATCATTCCACCAACAACTATAATTCAGCTGCTTTGTCTTTCAGATATCTTCAAATAATTCAAACGAAAATATTAATAGGTTGAAAAGACACAAATGGCTTGAAGTAACACAGCGGATCAGGCAGCATCTCTGGAGAACATGGATCGGTGACGTTTCACAGAGTGCTGGAGTAACACAGCGGGCCAGGCAGCATCTCTGGAGAACATGGATCGGTGACGTTTCACAGAGTGCTGGAGTAACACAGCGGGCCAGGCAGCATCTCTGGAGAACATGGATCGGTGACGTTTCACAGAGTGCTGGAGTAACACAGCGGGTCAGGCAGCATCTCTGGAGAACATGGATCGGTGACGTTTCAGGTCGGGACTCTTCTTCACTCATATCCATGTTCTCCAGAGATGTTGCGTGACCCAATGAGATACTTCAGCACTTTGAGTCCTTTTTTTGTAAACCACCTTTTCCAGTTTCGTGAGTCTATAAATCGGTCGGTATTAAAAAATAATTGCATCCATTCTATCATTTTTAGTTTTAACAAAAACATGGTTTACCTTCCAAATTACCTCTTCATTTCCTGCCTCTGTAATATTTGCACTCAGTCTTACATCTAATGAGAAGTAAAAGAACTTTGCAGATACACAACTTGGAAAGGCAACAAAGGAGACTGCCAACTATTAAATATAATTAAGGAAACATTATGAAATATGTGGAGAGGGATTATAAGATTTATTTTGTGGTCTTTACTGTTTGAGGCTAATGACCCAGCAATTCATGTGAATCGGTCTATTCTCATCAGCTCAAGTGTCCTGTTGGCTTTAGCAGAATATGTGCATTCAGCCAGAAATCACAATTCAAGTCCTGATATATCACAGAGAAAATGGCACGTCTGCAGACTAACGTCAGGTTAGTTCTGGTTTATGAAGACTGGGGATTGTGCTAAAATAGGAGAATTATCATTTTTGAAAAAGCTATAATCGGATTATTAGAGAAAACAAATACTTGGAAGAGATTCACAAAAAGCAGGAGTAACTCAGCGGGTCAGACAGCATCTCTAGAGAAAAGGAATAGGTGACATTTCAGGTCGAGACCCTTCTTCAGATTCTGAAGAAGGATCTCGACCCAAAATGTCACCAACTATTCCTTTTCTCCAGAGATGCTGTCTGACCCGCTGAATGGCGGGACTGTCATATGTTGAAAGGCTGGAGCGACTAGGCTTGTATACACTGGAATTTAGAAGGAGATCTTATCGAAACGTATAAGATTATTAAGGGGTTGGACACGTTAGAGGCAGGAAACATGTTCCCACTGTTGGGGGAGTCCTGAACAAGGGGCCACAGTTTAAGAATAAGGGGTAGGCCATTTAGAACTGAGATGACGAAAAACTTTTTCAGTCAGAGAGTTGTGAATCTGTGGAATTCTCTGCCTCAGAAGGCAGTGGAGGACAATTCTCTGAATGCATTCAAGAGAGAGCTAGATAGAACTCTTAAGGATAGCGGAGTCAGAGGGTATGGGGAGAAGGCAGGAACGGGGTACTGATTGAGAATGATCAGCAAAGATCACATTGAATGGCGGTGCTGGCTCGAAGGGCCGAAGGGCCGAATGGCCTCCTCCTGCACCTATTGTCTATTGTCTATTGTCTACTCCAGCTTTTTGTGTCTATCTTTGTACCTTCTCCCCGTGACCACATGGGTTTTCTCCGATATTTTCGGTTTCCTCCCACTGTCCAAAGATGTACAGGCATGTAGGTTAATTGGTTTGGTGTATGTTTAAATTGTCCCCAGTGTGTGTGGGATAGTGTTAATGTGCGGGGATCGCTGGTCCACAGGCTGTTTCCGCGGTGTATCTCTAAACTAAACTAAACTAGGAGAGACAAAGAGTCGCCTTGATTTGAAGAGTTGCTGGATTTAATTAATATTTAGCTGAAGAATTCTACTCAAGGAATAAGCTTCCTTTTGTGGTTGGATTTGTGGATCTCGGCAGGAGATGATGGAATCATAATTTCCTGACCTACATGAAAGCGGGTTGCAATCTTTGGCACAAAAATAAATCTGGATGAAGATAAATTACAAGAAACCCCAATTCTATGGAATGGCCTGCAGACTGTCTGGGGATTGTTGTTTTTTTACACGCACAAGAGAGAAGCTTGAACAAATAGCCAATAGCCAATTAACCTAAAAACCTGTACGTCTTTGGAGTGTGGGAGGAAACCGAAGATCTTGGAAAAAACCCACGCAGGTCACGGGGAGAACGTTCAAACTCCATACAGACAGCACCCGTAGTCGGGATCGAACCCGGGTCTCTGGCGCTGTAAGGCAGCAACTCTATCGCTGCGCCACTGTGCCACCCTATATCGATATATCTCTATATCTACTTTCTCTATATCTATATTTACTTTCCTCGTAGATAATGAGCAGCATGCCGTATTTGAAAATGTTGCTAATGCTAAAATAGCAAAATACTTTTAATTTTATTTGCATAATGTTTCATTATTTCCTTCGGGCATATGAAAGAATACTGAATTAATAAATAAATTAATCACTCTATTGGTAATTTAATGCTCACTCTGTTTTCTCTATAACTAATCAACAATGAATTACTTTATCTGTTTTTATCACAGCATTTGGACGCGATGTTCTGTTCTATGAGGCAAGCAGCTATGTTTTATTAAAATATTTTGTGGCTTGGGATGTAAAATATGAATATATGTAAATATGAAATTGACTTGTAAAATAGGTCCAATATCACAATCCATTGTGTGCTCAGCTGTTCAAATTGGTCACTATCATAGAATTAGAACTCTTTATTATTTTATAATGTCCTAATCACATCAAGCCAAGGTTTTCTCTTTTTTTTCCAGTGCTTATACAATTTTGTTTTCCTTTTTGACTAAACAGAGGTTAAAGATGTTAAACCTTTGCAAGAGTTGGCTCTGAATACACGATCTCTGAGTTCCACGGGATCTCTGGTTCAAGGGTGAAGCACTGAAAGAAACCTGTCCCATATTGTACGTGTAAGTTGACACTGAATATAGATACAAAAAGCTGGAGTAACTCAGCGGGCCAGGCCGCAGCTATGGAGAAAAGGAATAGGTCACGTTTCTGGTCGAGACCCTTCTTCAGACTGAGAGTCAGGGGAAGAGGGAGGCACAGATATGGAAGAGCAAGAGATCAAAAGAGATGAAGCTCAAGGAAAATGTAGAATTGATCATTGTTAGCTAGGAGAAGGTGATAACAAAGCAAACAGAGATGAAATGTAATCGGGGTGGGGACGGTCAGACTGGTCGGAGAACCGGGAGGGGGAGGGATGGAGAGAGAGAGGGGAAAAAGAAGTAAGACTGAAAGAAGTGTGTAAGAAGGAACTGCAGATGCTGGTTTACACCGAAGATAGACACAAAAACCTGGAGTAACTCAATGGGCCTGGCAGCATCTCTGAGGAGAAAAGGAATAGGTGACGTTTCGGGTCAAGACCTTTCTCCACATTCTAGGTTCCTGGATGTTTCACCAAATTGTTATAATGACCAGAAAATCATGGTTAAGTGACTTGGAAGAATGCAGCGCCCCAGCCTGCCATTCTGCACCTTGACATGGTCTCTTCTCTTATTTAGCCGTAAATCTATTTGCAAATTACATTTAGACAGTGCCCCTTTTAAATAAGAGCTGCCAATAACCAGATCATAGAGATTTGTGGATTTGTTATCTTTCAGATGGGAAATTGGGAAATTAAAAAACTTGGCTAAAAACTTGGCTAAAAAACTTTCCTCAATTCATTTTGAAGAAGAGTGTGGGATTGTGGGAGTTTTCCCCTGTCGTCCTAGATAATACTTTTCCCTTGGCCCTGCCAGCCAACATGTCCATGCTGAATATAATACCGTTAAACTAATCCCCAGTCCCCACACATGATCCATATCCCTCCATTCCTCACATAACCATATGCCTATCTAAGTGGCCAGGCTATGGCCACCTCATTCTTCCGTTCAGTCTACAGCATGGCTTCCATCACCTTCATCTACTTCTTCGGCTTCAAGGTGAGAGAGGCAAAGTTTAAAAGAGATGCGCAGGGAAGCTTTTTTTACTGCATATTGACTTCCTGACTCTTATACTGAATGCCCTGACCAATGAGGGCAAACGTACCACACGCCTTCTTTACCACTCCTTCGACTAGTGTTGTCATTTTTAGGGAGGTATGGACTTGGGTCCCGACATCTCTCTTTACAGCAGTCCTGATAACGTTCTTGCCATTAAACCTATATTCTTCCCTTGCCTTTCACTTCCAGAAGTGCAACACCTTGCGCTTGTTGTGATATTGCAAGGACTACTAACCTTGACTAACCTTCGAGCCAGCACCGCCATTCAATGTAATCATGGCTGATCATTCTCAATCAGTACCCCGTTCCTGCCTTCTCCCCATACCCCCTGACTCCACTATCCTTAAGAGCTCTATCTAGCTCTCTCTTGATGGCATTCAGAGAATTGGCCTCCACTGCCTTCTGAGGCAGAGGATTCCACAGATTCACAACTCTCTGACTGAAAAAGTTTTTCTTCATCTCAGTTCTAAATGGCCTACCCCTTATTCTTAAACTGTGGCCCCTGGTTCTGGTCTCCCCCAACATTGGGAACATGTTTCCTGCCTCTAACGTGTCCAACCCCTTAATAATCTTATATGTTTCAATAAGGTCCCCTCTCATCCTTCTAAATTCCAGTGTATACAAGCCTAGTCGCTCCAGTCTTTCAACATATGACAGTCCCGCCATTCCGGGAATTAACCTAGTAAACCTACGCTGCACGCCCTCAATAGCAAGAATATCCTTCCTCAAATTTGGAGATCAAAACTGTACACAGTACTCCAGATGCGGTCTCACTAGGGCCTTGTACAACTGCAGAAGGACATCTTTGCTCCTATACTCAACTCCTCTTGTAATGAAGGCCAACATTCCATTGGCTTTCTTCACTGCCTGCTGTACCTGCATGCTTCCTTTCAGTGACTGATGCACTAGGACACCCAGATCTCGTTGTACGGTTCAGGTTCCAGGTGGCCGTGGAATAAACAGCCTGGATTTAAGCTCCAGCTTTCAAACCTTTAAACAGGTGTACTTGTGGTCAGTCCAGAGTCATAACAACGGTATAACAGATACCGGACCACAAAGTACAACAGTGCTTGCTCGGATTAAACTCCATCTGCCATTTCTCACATCCGGAATCTTGGAATCATCCTTGATCAAACCCTCTCCTTCGACAAACACATCAAACACATCACAAAGACAGCCTTCTTCCACCTCAAAAACATTGCCCGTCTCCGTCCATCCCTCTCCTCCACAGCTGCAGAAACCCTCATCCACGCCTTCATCACCTCCCGTCTGGACTACTGCAACAGCCTCCTCTATGGCGCACCCTCAAAAATCATCAATAAACTTCAATACATTCAAAACTCCGCTGCCCGTCTACTCACACACACCTCGATCCGTGACCATATCACCCCCGTCCTTTATAAACTCCACTGGCTCCCCATCCCCCAGAGAATCCAGTACAAAATCCTCCTCATAACCTACAAGGCCCTCCATAACCTGGCCCCATCCTACCTGACCGACCTCCTCCACAGGCACACTCCCACCTGCACCCTCCGCTCTGCCGCTGCCAATCTCCTATCCCCCCACATCCGGACTAAACTCAGATCCTGGGGGGACAGGGCTTTCTCCATCGCTGCTCCCACCCTATGGAACTCACTACCCCAAACCGTTAGAGACTCCCCCACACTCACCACATTCAAAACATCGCTGAAGTCTCACCTGTTCAGTACTGCCTTCAACCACTGAAGGTCACCTCACCTACTGTCTCCTTTCTCTGTTCATTTATTTATTTACTTATTTATCTATTTATTAATTTCCCTATGTTCTCAAAATCTCTGTAAAGCGTCTTTGAGTATATGAAAAGCGCTATATAAATAAAATGCATTATTATTATTATTATTTCTGGGTTCATTTCTGCAGCCGATCTATATCCTGCTGTGTCCTGTGACAGCCTTCCTCACTGTCCGTCACCCCAGAAGGTGAGGTCATATTACTTTTGGATCCTTTTCCACTTCCCGTCAATTAAAGGCCACATTAATCTACTGCCAAAATTCTCCAATGGGAAAAAGTATCACGTTTTTGATCCTTGCTGTCCACAGTTCTGTTTTATTTCTTTTCAAATGAACTGGTGAGATAATGATATTAAAAGTCCTTGGCAAATCTGACCATTATGAAAATATCAAACTAAATGGGTTTATTAGGAGTTACGATATGATCCCCAGAATTATGCTGTGCCATCATTCATGTGTAGGAATTACTCATTCAAAAGTAGATCTCCCCTCTGCTTAGCAACTGAATAGCCAGGTTTTCCTTAACGCACAATTAAAATCTTAGCGATTAGCTTTTGTTACAAAAAATTGCAAACACTAATGGAAATCTTTACAGCCACATTTATGTGGGATGTGGTAAGAATATTCGTCAGCTAATATGAATACTATTCCACTGAATCTCTCACCACTGGTATATTATGGCGGTGATGGTAACAGAAGGTGTCTGCCTGCCTTGGTGGATTTTACTTACTGGTGAAAGAATCTCGTAACTTTGCAACTCCAACCTGCAGCCCGTTGTATGATTTATACCAAATGAGGGTTCATTTGAAGAGTCATTTTCAATGCTCGAAAATATTCCATTACGAATATCGCAACACTTCTCCCATGGACTTTAGATTTTAGATTTTAGACTTTACAGATATAGCATGGAAACAGGCCCTTTGGTCCACTGAGTATGTGCTACCGACCAGCGATCATCCCGTACCACCACTCTCCTACACACAAGGAACAATTTATGCAACTTACCAAAGCTAATTAACATAGAAACATAGAAAATAGGTGCAGGAGTAGGCCATTCGGCCCTTCGAGCCTGCACCGCCATTCAATATGATCATGGCTGATCATCCAGCTCAGTAACCTGTACCTGCCTTCTCTCCATACCCCCTGATCCCTTTAGCCACATGTTCCACATCTAACTCCCTCTTAAATTTAGCCAATTAACTGGCCCCAACTACCTTCTGTGGCAGAGAATTCCACAGACTCACCACTCTCTGTGTTTTCTCATCTCGGTCCTAAAAGACTTCCCCCTTATCCTTAGGCTGTGACCCCTGGTTCTGGACTTCCCCAACATCGGGAACAATCTTCCCGCATCTAGCCTCTCCAACCCCTTAAGAATTTTAGATGTTTCTATAAGATCCCCCCTCAGTCTTCTAAATTCCAGCAAGTATAAGCCTAGTCTATCCAGTCTTTCATATATCATATCATATCATATCATATACAGCCGGAAACAGGCCTTTTCGGCCCACCAAGTCCGTGCCGCCCAGTGATCCCCGTACATTAACACCATCCTACACCCACTAGGGACAATTTTTACATTTACCCAGCCAATTAACCTACATACCTACATTTCTTCATATGAAAGTCCTGCCATCCCAGGGATCAATCTGGTGAACCTTCTCTGTACTCCCTCTAAGGCTAGAATGTATTTCCTCAGATTAGGAGACCAAAACTGTACGCAATACTCCAGGTGCGGTCTCACCAAGGCCCTGTACAACTGCAGCAGAACCTCCCTACAGACCTGCACGTCTTTGGAGTGTGGGAGGAAACCAGACTGACCAGAGAAAACCCAAGCAGTCAAGGGGAGAACATACAAACTCCTAACAGACAGCACGATCGAACCCAGGTTTCTGGCACTGTTGGGCAGCAATTCTACTTCTGTGCCACTGTGCCACCCTAAATGGGTTCCAAACAACAGAGTGAAACTATAATTTTGCTCCAAGTTAAAGACTTTCATGGTTTTGTTCAACACGGCAACAGGGCTAGAAGCCCCCTCTCTCATCTTTCCAATAATTTGACAATCGAGAACCAGGGAACATATGTTTAAGGTGAGAGGTGAAAAAATGTAATCAGAACCTGAGGGGCAACCATTGACGATTGACCATTGTGACATTCTTGCAATAAACATCATCTCCTGGACACGGTGGACGGCTTGATTGTAATCACATATAGTCTTTACACTGATTGGATAGGACGCCACACAAATAAGCTTTTCACTGTCGGTACACGTGAGAACAAACTAAACTAAACATTGATCAATTTGTAGATATGTCATGTTGAGCACAATGGGGGACACAGCAGTAGTGAACACTGCCACCTGGTGGAGTTACTAATACCACACTTACCTGTTGAAAGATTTGCACCATCGAAAATCATTTACAGTATCAGAATAGGACTGACACACAAATTGACAAATTAATTGAACTGGCAGACCTCCCAGCCTGTCTTGTGGTCAACCAGCCAATATCAACAAACAATGCGTGTTAACATAATTTTGAAGGTATTTATTCACAAAATGCTGGAGTAACTCAGCAAGTCAGGCAGCATCTCGGGAGAGAAGGAATGGGTGATGTTTCGGGTCGAGACCCTTCTTCAGTCTGAAGTTATCTTCTTATACTACTTAACATAATTTTGCTTTGTTTCACAGTTTCTTTGTGTTCGGCTGAACGCACCATGGGAACTACACTCGCCCCCCTGTAGGACCTATACATCAGGAGGTGCAGATCCAGAGCCAGCAACATTATGGGGGACCCCTACCACCCCAACAACGGACTGTTCCAGCTGCTACGGTCAGGCAAACGCCTGCGCTGTCACGCTGTGAAAACGGAGAGGATGAGACGGAGTTTCTTCCCACAGGCCATCAGGACTGTTAACTCTCATATCACCAGGGACTAATTTAATCTACTGTATTAATTTATTTTTTGTGTTAAAATAAAATAAAAAATTTCTCTATTCTGTTTTGTAGTTTAGCAAAATCCGCAGGCGTTGCCACTTTCATTTCACTGCACATCTTGTATATGTGTGTGACAAATAAACTTGACTTGACTTGACTTATCCTGCATTATTATTGTAGCCTTTGCAACCGCGATAACAGACGGTTCAACATTTATATTGACGTAACTGCCTTTTTACTGCTTGATACTGATTGAGGATCATGATTATAAAAGTATTTTGACCTTTTGGGATGCTGCTGATAAAATGGTCACTCTCATGCAATTCTTCATTGTTACTGTTGTATAATATAATGAAAACTAAATAATATCTTCTGAGTCTGTAAAAAGGGAAAAATGTTCAATGCCTTGACTTGTACCCTGGAGTTGGCGGGGAGGAAGAGGTTAAAATGAAGGTTGGATTACTACTTCATACGGTGAAATGCTTTGACTTGGTATTCAAGAGTCAGTGGTCTCTGCATGTCCTGGTCTAAATCTGTGCCATCTTTTTGCCAGAACAAAGATAAAAGTGCCACAACATTTCTTTATTCCAACAAAATGAAGTGGCACAGTGGTGCAGCGGTAGAGTTGCTGCCTTACAGCGCCAGAGACCTAGGTTCGATCCTGACTGCGGGTGCTGTCTGTACGGAGTTTGTACGTTCTTGTACGGAGTTTGTACGTTCTTCCCGTGAGCTGAATGTGTTTTCTCCGGGTGCTCCGGTTTCCTCCCACACCACAAAAACCTACGGGTTTGTTGGTTAATTGGCTTTGGTATAATTGTAAATTGATCCTAACGTGTTTAGGATAACGTTAGTGTGCGTGGATCGCTGGTCGGCACAGTCCTAATAGGCTGAAGGGCCTGTTTCCATGCTGTATCACTAAACTAAACGAAACTAAACTAAACTAAAACAGCAGGAGACCTGTTTCCACTGGTAATGCAATAGGTTTAGCGATGAAACCAGTTTAATAAAAAAACAAATAACTATATTTCTTCTGCTTCTCAGATGATAGATGCAGCCCAACTCATCAGTATTTTGGGCATTTCTTTGTTTCCAGTTTATGTTCATCTGTCAACTCTGAATCTTGGAAATATGGAAAGTAAAATAAAAAAATAAGACAAAGCATCTGTTGGAATCTCAAAACTTTCCAAAGCACTTGAAGTTTGCTGTTTCACTCCAGTAATACAGCAGCCAAATCACACATTGTATAAATACATGAGAATAAAGACACAAAGTGCTGGAGAACTCAGCAGGTCAGGCGGCATCTCTGGAGAACACGGATAGGTGACGTTTCGGACACTAGAGCTTTTTTTAATCCTCCAAAGCCTCGGTCTGCCATAGTATGAGACAATGCTGAGATGTCATGAGAAAAATGATAAATTTGCAAATTAACTCAGGGACAATACTCTTATTCAGTGACCTCATTGGC
Source organism: Rhinoraja longicauda (assembly GCF_053455715.1). Classification (NCBI taxonomy): domain Eukaryota; kingdom Metazoa; phylum Chordata; class Chondrichthyes; order Rajiformes; family Arhynchobatidae; genus Rhinoraja; species Rhinoraja longicauda. The sequence continues at coordinate 3,787,735 of NC_135958.1, read as the reverse complement.
CAAAACATTCCTAACTCAGTTATCAATAATTAATTTGTGCATTATTTATTAAAAAATTGCAAAAGCTTATATTGCCTTGAAATTGGTTCTCCAGATTGAAATCATGATTCCATGTGGACCATTTAGATATTCAAAGATAGACACAACATTTGCCGGTCCCTGATTCATCTTGGTCTTTTCTCACCTCCAGCACTTCCCCCACCCCTTACTTTCAGTCTGAAGAAGAGTCCCGACCCGAAACATCACCTATCCTTTTTCCCCGAAAGTGCTGTTTGACCCGCTGAGTTACTCCAGCACTTTGTGTCTATCTTCGTTGTAAACCAGCATCTGCAGTTCATTGTTTCTACATTTACATATATACACTCTGTCGGTGCACATTCTAAGTCTACCCGTGGTAGTTCAATTCTGATCCAAGAACAAGTGGATACACCTGTCCTGTGTGGCTGGTGTAACCTGTACAAGTATACATGCACTATTTACAGAGGGAGGCAGCTCAATGGAGTAAATGACATCAGTTGAGTTGAGTTTGAGGTTAGGGTTGAGTTTTGAGTTGAGTTTAATGAGGCTACAGAGTTGCAAGAAATATTTGGGGGCAAAATCTCAAAAGATATGATCAGAAGAAGTAATGTAACTGGCTTGGGAAGTATATATTTTTGAACCTTTGGGGCATTATTGAATTTTTGAGGCATCAAAGCCAAAACTCTTAAATTGATAGATTGTAACCATAACAATGTATAATTCGCAATGTCACTTCCTGAATGTCTGAATGGGCTCATTTTCAAAATAATAATGACTTCCTAATTAACTGGCAAAATACCAAATAAGTATCACATGTACCTTTGGAACGCATTCTTTGGCAACCATTATTTTATTTTTAATACCAAGAATGGAGTCCATTCTTTTAACTTCTCTCCCGGACTTGTCTGAAACTGTGGTAATTTATTTTCATTGATGCACTTGACTAGCGAAGCTCTTGTAGGGATCCCCTGAAGCAATTAATAGCTTTTATAGAAAATAAGCTGACCTTAGTGAAGTTCAGCACGCAGTCACACACTAGAGCATTCGTTAATCCTCCAAAGCCTCGGTCTGCCACAGTATTCCCATCGCCATGCACAGTTGAGACATGTTACTTTAAGTGCGCCTTAGTGAATGGGAATGAACAGATTACCGCTTTGATTTAACATCACCAAAAATAACAGAGAATAATGAAAATATATTGATTGAAGTGAGTATTTCATTTATTTAATAGTGAAGGACAGCATCGTCTAAATCTTCTTGATTTGTAAAAGTGTCAGGGGTTATGGGGCGAAGACAGGAGAATGGGGTTGGGAGGGAAAGATAGATCAGCCATTATTAAATGGCGGAGTAGACTTGATGGGCCGAATGGCCTAATCCTGCTTCTTTAACTTATGAACCTATGAATCATAAACAGAAACTCTACCTCTCTGCAATACATGTACAATATTGCTTCTTTGCCCATTGAAATATTTTTAGTACTGCTCAATTTTCATCGTGTTTCAAAATAGACCCAAACTGAACCCAACCCCAAATTCAAACAGTGCTCCACTGCCAAGCTGGGGGGCGCCGTATGTTGGCTGCCTCGCCAATGGTCTGTCTTGTCTTTTTCTTTCGCGTTTTTAGTTTGTTGTAAAATGTATGTTTTAGTCTTTCTTTAGTTTTGTGTTATGTGGGGGGTGGTGGAGGGGGAGGGGGAAACCTTTTTTTGAATCTCTTTCCTCGATGAAGATGCAACTTTTTCTGTGTCGTATCTCCGTCTGCACTGCGGCCTAACGTCGTGGACCTGGCAGCCTCTTGCTGGGACGCTCCAACCGCGGGAGCCTGCGGACTTAACATCGTGGCGTCGCAGTCCCTGGTTAGGGACCGGCTTCGGGAGCACCAGGCCGCAGGAGCTTCGACCGCCCCGATCGCTGGAGCTTTGATCGCCGGATGCGGGAGCTTCAATCGGATGGTTCGACTCCCCCAACCGCGGGAGAAAAGGAAGAAAGAAGATAAGACTTTATTGCCTTCCATCACAGTGAGGAAGGTGGAAGAGCCTTTGTGGTGGTTGTTTATGTTAAATTTTTATGTAGTTGTGTGTCTTGTTGCTTTTTTTGTCATGACTGTATGGCAAACCAAATTCCTCGTATGCAAAACATACTTGGCTAACAAATTACGATTATGATTATTATGAAAATGGATATTAATGACCTCAATTTATGTCCAAAATTGCTTTGGGAAGACCAACCTCACACCTGCCAACCTCACCAACGACACTATATGCTTTGAGGATCTCAGCGGATCGAGCAGCATCCGGGGAGACAAAGGGATGGTTGATATCTCAGGTCGAGACCCTGCATCAACATCGAGAGCGTCGAGGGAAGACAACCAGTGCAAAGAGATGAGAGGGAGGGATGAGACAGAGATGGGTAGGTGACCGATGGAAGCCGGTGAAGTGGGGGACTGAAGTGCAGAAGGAATCAGGTGAGGTGAAGAGAGGGGGAAGGCTGGATGGTGATGGGTTGAATGAATGAATGATAGACAGATGGAATCACGCGCAGATGGAGATATAAAAGGAGGCCAGGGGAGAAGAAACCCAGGTGGATAGTTATGTGGGTGATGGGCAGATAGAACTAGGTGGGTGGGAGTGTGATGGAGAGGTGGTAATAAATCTAGGTAACACTAGACCAAGTGGACCCATTGGGCGCAAACCTCTCCTGCATTGCTGCAGCACCCTCTCCTCACCCCCCCTCCCCCCCACACTCCCCCCTCCCCTCCCCCCCTCCCCCTCTCTCCTCTCCCCCTCCCTCCATTCCCCTCCCCTTCCTCTCCCCCCTCCCTTCCCCCTCCCTCCATCTCCCTCTCCCCTTCCGCTCCCACCATTCCCCCCCTTCCCCTCCCCCCCCAACCCCTCGACCCCTCTTATCCACCCTCCACCCCCTTCCCTCCCTCCCTCCCCCTTCCCTCCCCAGGAGATAGACAAACTTTAAAATGTGAATAACTTTAAAAATATAACACCGATTTCAATGAAACTTCCATTAGCACCAAAGGGACGGCGGTGAGTAAGGTGGGCCTAAAATTGTCGCGCTATCGTGTACCGTTTTGGCTGTAGTTCAGGAACAAACAAACAAACAAATGAGAGTTTCAGTATATAGATTGGGCGGAGGAGAGAGGAAGAGGTAAACAAAGCTGGAGGGAACCTGGGTGCATCAGTAGGAAGAGGAAAGTAGGAGGATGCAACTGTGGGGCACGGCAGAGATCAGTGGCAGCAACCAAAAGTGGTTCGAAGGCGAGGAAACTCAGCATAATATACACTTTAATATTCCCTCCATAACTCCCTGGTCCACTCGTCCCTTCCTACCCAAACCACCCCATCCCCGGGCACTTTCCCCTGCAACTGCAGGAGATGCAACACCTGTCCCTTTACCTCCCCCCTCAACTCCACCCAAGGACCCAAACAGTCTTTCCAGGTGAGACAGAGGTTCACCTGCACCTCCTCCAACCTCATCTATTGTATCCGCTGCTCTAGATGTCAACTTCTTTACATTGGCGAAACCAAATGCAGGCTCGCCGATCGTTTCGCTCAACACCTTCGCTCAGTCCACCTTAACCAACCTTATCTCCCGGTGGCTGAGCACTTCAACTCCCCCTCCCACTCCCAGTCTGACCTTTCTGTCATGGGCCTCCTCCAGTGCCATAGTGAGGCCCACCGGAAATTGGAGGAACAGCACCTCATATTTCACTTGGGCAGCTTGCAGCCTAGTGGTATGAACATTGACTTCTCCAACTTTAGATAGTTCCTCTGTCCCTCTCTTCCCCCCCTCCCCTTCCCAGTTCTCCCTCTATCTTCCTGCCTCCACCTATATCCTTCCTTCGTCCCACCCCCCTGACATCAGTCTGAAGAAGGGTCTCGACCCGAAACGTCACCCATTCCTTCTCTCCTGAGATGCTGCCTGCCCTGCTGAGTTACTCCAGCATTTCGTGAAATAAATACCTTCGATTTGTACCAGCATCTGCAGTTATTTTCTTACATAATATTCACCTTGACTTTCATACAAACATATTACCCCTAGAATTGTTATGCAGATATAAAAAAGTCATCCCAAAGATGCATCTTTCCCAGATTCCAAACTGAAAGAAACAACATACGACCCCACACTGCATGCCGATGCACGCCACTGATAATGAACTTACCCTGTATGGGATGGAAGGACCTTAAGTTAAAGGTCCTGGTAGCTCTTTCTTTCACCTGCTATGGTGTATTGTTCAGGGTGGCATTGGTCATCTGACTCATAGATTATGCATAAAATCACAGAAAAGGAGAAGAAAAAAAACTGTGACAAGAACAAGTGTTTGCTTTTAAATGGCGAAGATAATTGTTGAGGTATACACGTTAATATCCAATGTTATAAACGTATTTCAATTGTCTCCAACCCAAATGCATAGAAATAGTTGTAAGATTAGTACATATTGCCCTCCAGTGGTCAAACATCTACTTGGAAACTATCCATTGAAGTCATTAAACAAAAATAATCGAGTCCAATGGTAGAATTTAAACTCAGAAGTTCCACTTATATTTGATTATAATGGTTATCGTCAAAGCAGAGCAACGGGAATAAAATAATTTAATAGATTCTATAAACGGTCAGTTTCCAGTCCACTCCTCCCCCACCCCCACCATCCACTACCACCTTTACGACACGATATGAATCGATCCGATACAATGGAACTTTGTTTTTTTTAATCCCAGGAGGGAAGTTGGTCTGCCAACAATCATCAAAAACACAACAAGGTACATGAAACATGAAATTAAAGTGACAAGTGGAAAGTCCAGGATTGGGGGTGGGCAAAGATTTGGGGGGGGGGGGGGCGGGAAGGGGAATCAGTGGAAAAAGGATCTCCTGTGGCGTTCTGTGCTGCATCTTAGTGGAACCAGTCTGTTGCTGACAGTGCTCCTCAGAATTCATTGAAGTCATTTCATGAAAACGGTTGAGAACAATGGTGTAATTTAAAGCTAAGTTATACTTATATTTGATTATAATGCTTATAATCAAAGCAGAGCAACGTGAATAAAATAATTTCATAGGTTCTAGTCCACTTCTCCCCCACTCCCACCATCCACTACCACTTTTGAAACCAGACATGGTGATTCACAATACTTCCATTATAGTTTTATAGTTGTAAGTATATCTGCCTCGAAAGCTTCCTCTGACAGCTTGTACCACATACTTCTGTGTGAAAAATTTGCATTCTCTTCAATTTGGGAATGAATTAGATATGAAATCTATGCCTGCACCAGCACCTGCAGTTTATCCCTACACATCATATCTATGCCTTCTAATTTTAGACTCCCATACCTAGGTGACCATTCACCTTATTTATGCCCATCGTGGTTTTATATACCTCTTTAGTGTCACCCCCTCAGTCTTCTACATTTCAGGGGAAAAGCCCCAGCCTATCCATTCTCCTTTGATAACTGAAGACTTCAATTTAGTTAAAAAGTGCTCAAATTAAGTAAAAATGTATCGATCTATGGAGATACTAGCATCTCCAAAAGTCGGCAAGTGTTAACCTTCTGCATTTTCTCTCATAAATGGTGCCAAAACCTGGCAACTTTTGCATGTAGACTCAGTGGGCTGTTTCTATGCATTATGTACTTATTGGACTTAAGTATGGCAATAAGAGATTAGTATGCAAAATTAGAGCACATGGTATTGGGGGTAGGGTATTGACATGCAGGTACAGCAAGCAGGTTCAGCAGGCAGTGAAGAAAGCTAATGGCATGTTGGCCTTCATTGCAAGAGGATTTGAGTTTAGGAGCAAGGAAGTCCTACTGCAGTTGTATAGGGCCCTGGTGAGACCACACCTGGAGTATTGTGTGCAATTTTAATCTCCTAATTTGAGGAAGGACATTATTGTTATTGAGGGATTACAGCGTAAATTCACCTGGTTAATTCCCAGGTTGGCTGGACTGACATAAGATGAAAGAATGGGTCGACTGGGCTTGTTTTCACTGGAATTTAGAAGGATGAGAGGGGATCTTATAGAAACATAAAATTCTTAAAGGATTGGACAGGCCAGATGCAGGAAAAATGTTCCCGATGTTGGGGGAGTCCAGAACCAGGGGCCACAGTTTAAGAATAAGGGGTAGGCCATTTAGGACTGAAATGAAGAAAAACTTTTACACGCAAAGAGTTGTGAATCTGTGGAATTCTCTGCCTCAGAAGGCAGTGGAGGCCAATTCACTGGATGTTTTCAAGAGAAAGTTAGATTTAGGACTAAGGTATTCAAGGGATATGGGGAAAAAGCCGGAACACGGTACTGATTTTGGATGATCAGCCATGATCATAATGAATGGCGGTGCTAACTCAAAGGGCCGAATGGCCCACTCCTACACCAATTTTTCTATGTTTCTAATTTTATTGATCTGTATGCAAAAAAAAAGAATTTCACTGTCTATATGTACACGTGATAATCAAGGAACCATAGATGTTATGTCAAAGGATCCGGGTGCTGATCCAGTGCTGGAAAAGTCTTGTCTCAGTTTCATTTATTCCATTCATTTCAGTGGCAAGTAACAGATGTGAGGGTATCTTGTAAGTTTTAGATTATTTTTATTTTTGTGAAAAAGTTATGGCAAAAAAATAGAACAGATTTCTCCAGTGTCTTTACATGTTTTAATCATTTAAAAGTATAATTAACTTCTTTTTTAATCCAGCATTCATTCTGAAGGGCCGCAACCCGAAATATCACCTTTCCATGTTGCTGCCTGGCCTGCTGAGTTACTCCAGCACTTTATGTCCTTTTGTGTATGAACCAACATCCTTGTTTCTCCATGATCAAGAGTGTTTTATTGTCAGAAGTTAGACACCAAAAGCTGGAGTAACTCAGCGGGACAGGCAGCATCTCTAGAGAGAAGCAATGGGTGACGTTTCGGGGTTGAGACCCTTCTTCAGAAGTTTTATTGACATATGTCCCAAACAGAACAATTAAATTCTTACTTCCAGTTTTTAACTGTTAATAACTCTAAACATATTTTTCAATGTTTATTAATATCAGAGAAAGTCATAAACTTGGCAAACTGGTATAATTTGATGGGTAATGACAATAATATAACCCCAGCTAGATACAAAGTGAGCAGCCAGTGTTAGTAACCAGTGATGGAAATGGGGAGGTACGCAAGGGGACCGCGCTCCCCTAGTTTTAAATTTCCAGCTCGGGTTTAATGAGCATTGCAGGAAGATTCGAGTCGTTTATCACTTTATTCAACTCAGACGAAAACGATTTGTTAACTGCCACTGTTAGCACTTGTTAACAGCCAGTAGTTAACAGGTAGTAGTTATACAATGTTTCATCAATACATCGATCCACATTCCTCAGTAAATGTAATTGTGTTTTGACCATGTATTAATGACACCGCGTTCTTTTGAATAAATTTCAAGGGAGAATTTCTTGAACTCACTGTCAGGGTTACCGGACCGTGAGCACGGGCTCAGGTAGCCACATTATTTTATTATTCCACGTTATTTTATTTGCCGCTCTGCCGCTGTGGCAGAAAAAAATGGAGATTATATACCATTATGGAACATTTTGTAATGTAATAATAATAATAATAATAATAATATTCATTTATTGTCATTGCAACGAGTACAACGAAATTAAAAAATAGCCAATCCTGACGGTGCGTACAAACATATATGCAATAAATGCAAAAACAAATAAATACATAAATACAATTAAATACAATTATATTAAGTACAAGATTTTTTAACGGTGTTGCCTAGTGCAAAGGTAGTGTTCAGTTCTCGTATGGCCCTGGGGTAAAAACTGTTCTTAAGTCTGTTTGTTCGGGATTTGATCGACCTGAAACGTCGACCAGAGGGCAGATGAACAAACAGACGGTGGCCGGGGTGGGATGGATCTTTTATTATTTTGCCTGCTCTACTGAGGCAGCGTAGTCTGAACAGGTGCTCCAGGGAGGGCAGTGAGCAGCCGATGATCTTCTGGGCCGTCGTGATGACCCTCTGAAGGGCCTTCCTGTCCTTTTCTGAGCAGCTGGCATACCATGTGGTTATACAGTATGCCAGCACACTCTCGATGGAGCAGCGATAGAAGGACAACATTAGCTTCTCCTGCAGGTTGGTTTTCCTGAGGATCCTCAGGAAGTGGAGTCTCTGCTGTGCCTTCTTTACTGTGGTGATGGTGTTGGTAGACCAGGTAAGATCCTCTGCGATGTGCGTACCCAGGAACCTGAAAGCTGGTACCCTTTCCACACAGACCCCATTGATGTAGAGTGGGTCGTAATCTCCACTGGTTTTTCTAAAGTCAATTATAAGTTCCTTTGTTTTGGAGGAGTTCAGGACCAGATTGTTCACTGAACACCATGCTGCCAGCCTTTGGATTTCATCCCTATAGGCTGTCTCATCTCCTTCTGAGATGAGTCCAACCACAGTCGTGTCATCCGCGAACTTGATGATGGTGTTGGTGGGATGGGTGGGGGCGCAGTCGTGAGTGTAGAGGGAGTAAAGGATGGGGCTCAACACACAGCCCTGTGGTGAGCCGGTGCTCAGTGTAATGGTGGAGGAGAGGTGAGGGCCTATTTTGACGGTCTGGGGGCGGTTGGTCAGGAAGTCCTTGATCCATTGGCAGATGGTTTGGGAAAATCCAAGGTCGGAAAGTTTGGTGACCAGTCTGCTCGGGATGACCGTGTTAAAGGCAGAGCTGAAGTCGAGGAAGAGCATCCTCACATAGCTCCCCTGGTGTTCAAGGTGGGTCAGTGCAGTGTGAAGAGCAGTGTCGATGAGTGTAAACAGAGAGAGAGAGAGAGAGATGCCAGAAAGCAGCTATGACATATCATACACAATAAACTATATTATAAATACACAATAAACAAGTTATGCATTCTTGTACTCTTACATGGGTATGACCGCACATAAAAAATCCATCCCCCCCAACCTCAGCTTCACGGACCTTATAATACTACTAATTCCTAAAACCCATTTCCATCCACTATTACCTGTAGCTTCAGGCTTTAAACTTCCCTCCTGGGAGGCAGTGGGTTGGGTCTGGCGTATTGGATTGTGGGAAATGTAGTCCTGGTGACTGGCAGGCGCAGCCAACGGTGCGGTTCTGACGTGTTGCATTGTGGGAAATGTAGTCTTATCTGCCAAACCAGCGCAGCCAATGGCGCGGTTTCGAAGCGTTAGTTTCTGGGAAATGTAGTCCCAGAAACGACCTGATGCAGCCAAGTCTCTGAGACGGGACTGCAACACCCAGAATCCCTTTCGGAATCTGCGCAGACGCGTTGGCCGCAGGTGACGGGGGGGGGGGGAGGGAAGAGGGAGGAAAATGGCCGCTGGATGCTCGGTCTCTCATCTCGTCACTAATGGAAACGGGAAGGGCTAACTGACGTTCGACGTGGAGGGGCGGGAAGGCCGCCAGAGTTATGAAGATGATGATGGAGGGAGGCGAGGATAGCTGTTGGGGGGGTTGAGTGGCTGGGTTGAGTGGAGTGTCAGCTTTGGCTGCACACACACACACTGGCAGTTTGGAGGCAGGAATGATGTCGAGGGGCAGGTTCATCATCACCTTCATTAAGGGGAAAGGCAGAAGAAGCAAGGATGGGGAAGCCCACGAGGAAAAGCAGCAGGACTCCTGTAACATTGGAGAAGAACTTGAAAGAGCTGAGACCTCCACCTCGGGCAGACCAATAATCACCAGTGGATCAGGTGCGCTGTTCTGTCTAGGGATAATTTATGCCAATAAATAAGTAAATCTTGGACAACCTGACTTTTACTACCTTGGCTTGGGTACCAGCCTTGCCCCCGAGTCTGAGAGCAGGCTTGGACAGCCCTCTCTCTGAACACTTGAAGAGCTCTCAGCACTTGCAGAGTTCTCAACACTTGGACAAGTACATGGATAGGGAAGGTTTCAAGGGATTTGGGCAAAACTCGGGTTTGCCATTGTGGGTTCAGACTCCCACTCCAGAGTCTTGAGCATACAACTTATATTGTATGGTGTAGATGGTCAGATTCTCCTCCCTCGGCAGACATGTTAAATTGTAGGCCCTTCAAATAAAGTTATTTGATTTAATTGCTTTGGAGGTGAATGGGTGACCTGAACATTTTTTGTCACTCAACTTATATTACTTAGAATTAGATCATTTCACAACATGATAAGCCAGCAGTGCTCTCTCTTATTAAAGAGATGCTGCCTGTCCTGCTGAGTTATTCCAGCATTTTGTGTCTATCTTTGGTTTAAACCAGCATCTGCAGTTCCATCCTACATGCTCTCTGTTATTTAATATGTAAATCTGAACAACTTCTGGCCATTTTGTATACAGTTTTGCGTTGAAGTTTGGAATCTATTAGCCAGAAATGCAGTCACCTGCCCAAATGTTCGAAAGATAATGTGAAACATTGACAAGACTGGGCCAAATGCTGGAAACTGATTTGTGTAGGTAGATTCTTGATGGCTCTGATGGATGTAGTGGACTAAAGGATATGTTTCTGTGCTATGTGATGCATCTTTCAGTTTTTAACTCAGGTTTTTCTAATTCTCTAAATGCTTCCTGGTCATCTAAGCATTTCTAGCATTCTCTTTATTTCAGATTTACACAAATGTTATGTTCTGCATCTTATAGTTCAAGTACTTTTCTTCTCTGGTGACTGCTCTCAATCATCTCCCTCCCTTCAGAAATAACACCTATGATTAATAAGCACATAGAAACATAGAAAATAGGTGCAGGAGTAGGCCATTTGGCCCTTCGAGCCTGCACCGCCATTCAATATGATCATGGCTGATCATCCAACTCAGTATCCCGTACCTGCCTTCTCTCCATACCCCCTGATCCCTTTAGCCACAAGGGCCACATCTAACTCCCTCTTAAATATAGCCAATGAACTGGCCTCAACTACCTTCTGTGGCAGAGAATTCCACAGATTCACCACTCTGTGTGAAAAAAAACTTTCTCATCTCGGTCCTAAAAGACTTCCCCCTTATCCTTAAACTGTGACCCCTTGTTCTGGACTTCCCCAACATCGGGAACAATCTTCCTGCATCTAGCTTGTCCAACCCCTTAAGAATTTTGTAAGTTTCTATAAGATCCCCCCTCAATCTTCTAAATTCCAGCGAGCAAAGCCGAGTCTATCCAGTCTTTCTTCATATGAAAGTCCTGCCATCCCAGGAATCAATCTGGTGAACCTTCTCTGTACTCCCTCTATGGCAAGAATGTCTTTCCTCAGATTAGGAGACCAAAACTGTACGCAATACTCCAGGTGTGGTCTCACCAATGCCCTGTACAACTGCAGCAGAACCTCCCTGCTCCTATACTCAAATCCCATCGCTATGAATGCCAACATACCATTCGCATTCTTATCACCCTCATAGTATTAATAGCATTTGTTTCACAAAATGCTGGAGTAACTCAGCAGGTCAGGCAACATCTCAGGAGAGAAGGAATGGGTGATGTTTTGGGTCGAGACCCTTCTTCGGACTGAAGGGTCTCAACACGAAACGTCACCCATTCCTTCTCTCCTGAGATGCTGCCTGACCTGCTGAGTTACTCCAGCATTTTGTGAAATAAATACCTTTGATTTGTACCAGCATCTGCAGAAAATTCACCTGGTCAATTTTGGTGTCCACCCTATCGCATTCACTTTCCTCTGTATGCCCTCTGCCCTTCTACAATTTTAAACAAGATTAAATTCTCTTTTCTTCTGTTTTGGTGATGAAGTATTAACTCTGCTTCTCCTTCCATTCATGATGCCTGATCTTTTGATTGAAACTTTTTCTGTTTTTATATTTTTAACACCACATTAATTTTAAAGGACCTAAAGCTGTTTTGGAGATGTGGTTTAATGAATTGGGTTTAAAATATGGCTCTGACTTTTTTGACAATAAGTGTAGTTCACTTGAAATTGTTGATTACACATACCTTGTGAAGGGTCTTTGGATGACTGAAATCCTGATCTTGCTGTTCAGTACATCAGTGCCGATGCCAATTGTTGCCAATTTCAGTGTGACGATGATTAGTCCTAATGGTTTGACATCATCTGCAAATCCTAAGTTGCAATCGGCTATTGTTGAGTTTGATATGATCAGCTTTTTAAACTGGTCATAAAGAATTCATTGAGTCCATAGTATTGTGTATATTTTATTCTAGATCTCTTTGTGTGTGTGTGGGCGGGGGGGTTATTGGTGACAATATACCATTTATGGATGATGAAATTTAACATGATTTAAAATTCAGTTCCTCTTGCATTTGTATGAACTCTGTACAAAGAAAAAGGCAAGGTGCCATAACTATTGAATTTTCGAATATGGCTAGTTTCATTAAAGAGTTGACTTTGCCACCAGTTTCATGTGTAACGACCGTTATCAAGTTCAATAAATGCAAAAGCAGTTTATTTTACTGCTATCTGTATTAACCACAATCAGGCAACATATTTTAGGAACTGCACAAGTATAGCTCAGAAAAAAACTTAGAATATTTGTACTCACTAGATCCAACAGGAAAAACTGATTGTTCATTCCATAACTCTTAATTCTATGTTATTTCATGTCTTCAGATTTTAAAAAATCAGATTTTCTGCCAGATTTTCTGTTTTGTTTAACAAACCTATTGCCAAAGGGATTGAGAGATATAGGGTGTAGATGGCAACAGCGTCCTGAACTGGAAGATCAGTCATGACTGCGTTGAATGCAGCGTAGGTTCACCAGGTTAATTCCCGGGATAGCGGGACTGACATATGATGAAAGAATTGATCGACTGGGCTTGTATTTGCTGAAACTTAGAAGGATGAGAGGGGATCTAATAGAAACATATAAAATAGAGGATTGGACATGGTATATGCAGGAAAAATGTTCCCGATGTTGGGGAGTCCAGAACCAGGGGTCACAGTTTAAGAATAAGGGGTAGGCCATTTAGGACTGAGATGAGGAAAAATCTTTTCACAGATTGTGAATCTGTGGAATTCTCTGCCACAGATGCCAGTGGAGGCCAATTCACTGGATGTTTTCAAGAGAGAGTTAGATTTAGCTCTTAGGGCCAAGGGAATCAAAGGATATGGGGAAAAAGGAGAAAGGGGTACTGATTTTGGATGATCAGCCATGATCATATTGAATGGCGGTGCTGGCTCGAAAGGCCAAATGGCCTACTCCTGCACCTATTTTCTATGTTTCTATAAAGGGTTGTATAATGTACACCTGCCTATTATTTCTATGAAACCAATTAGAAATTCCTTTGTAATTTAAATATTATACAAATGAAATTCTCTTGCTTGTTTTTACTAAGTCACATTCTTTTCAAGATAGTTTTATCTTTTTAAGTACAAGATGATTTTGCCCCAGATGAAGTTCTCATGAAATTCTGCAACATTTTTGTTTTCTGACATGTGGAAGTCATTTAAAGACTAGTCTGTTGAAGTTCAGAACCGGCATGTTCCAGTGAGGAGGAGGGACAAAGCTGGCAAAGTAAGGGAACCTCAGATGACTACAGGGGTTGTAAATTTGGTCATAAAGTGAAAGGGAGCGCATGCAAAGTTTAAGAGGATGGAATCAGACCAGACCTTTGAGTAATACAAAGAAAGGAGGAAAAAACTGAAGCGGGCTGTTAGAAGGGCCAAAAGGCATGGCTTTGGCGAATTGGATTAAAATCCCAAAACATTTTATACCTATATTAGAAACAAGGGGGATACCAGGGAGAAAATAGGACAGATGAAGGCAATTTGTGCCTGGAGTCTGGGGGTTTAGGTGAGGTACTAAGCAAGTACTTTGCATCTGTTTTCACCAAGGAGAAGGAAGTCAACTGCAAATATTAATTTGCAAGGGCAGTTTGAGATTACGAAGGAGGAGGTGTTAGGGCTCTTGAAGAGCATTAAAATGGATAAATCCCCAAGATGTGATGGGATTTATCCCAGGTCATTGAGAACGGCAAGAGAGGAGATTGCTGGAGCCTTGATGAATATCTATGTGTCTTCTCTAGCCATAGGCGAGATCTTGGAGCACTGGATAGTAGCTAATAGTAGTAGGGAAGCTATAGAAGAGGATACTTCTGGATAGGATTTACTCCCATTTGATAGAGAATAGGTTAATAAGGGAAGGTCAGCATGGCATTGTAGAGAGGGCAGGTCATGTCTTTCTAACTTGGTCAAGGTTTATGAGAAGGTGATGAGGGTAGGGCGGTGGATGTTGTCGGATGTTGGACTTGGTTGTACGGATTCAGAACTGGCTTACTGAAGACAGGGTTGTTATGGAAGGACAATATTCTGGATGGAGATTTGTGAGCAGTCGGGTTCTGCAGGGATCGGTGCTGGAACCTCTGTTGGTTTGTGATATATATGAATGACTTAAACGTGGACGGGTTGGTTTGTAATTTTGCCAATGACACCAAGATTGCTGGGGTTGTGGACTGAGGAAGGCTATCAAATTATACAGCAGGAAATAGATCAGCTATGGAAATGGTTGAGGAATGGTGTTTAATGGAGATGGAGTTTAATCTGAGCAAATGTGAGGTATACACCTGCCTATTATCTATGTTTCCATTAAACCAATTCTAAATTCCTTTATATCAGAGGCATTTACATTTTGTATAAAATAAATTATTTTGCCTTTGCGTGCTTGTTTTTCAAAGTCGCTTTCTTTTCAAGATTGTAATACCTTTTCAAGTGTAAACTAATTTTGCCCCAGGTGATGTTCCAATGAAGTTCTGCAACATTTTTATTTTCTAGTCGCCTGTGATCTTTTATAGCCAAATACGCCTGAGGTTTGTCTTGGTTTTTTTTTCATTCCAGGCATTGCTGTAGCAGTGTAGAGAAACTTTTGAGAAAATGTTTGGGTTCTACTGGTAATGTCATCTGCATCCTGAAGCAATGTGGCCTGCACCTTTCCTTGTTGTGATGATGATTGAAAATAGTAGAAACCATTGTAGTTGGAAGGCACCAAAATTACTTTTCTACTATTAATTAACTTGATATTAAACACGGGTGATAATGAGCAATTGTTATTTTTGTCGCGTTGTCTATGCCTATTGAGTATCTAAAATTATAAACAAATTACAGTTTTAATTGCATGTAATATGTGGAATAAAACAAGCTACAACTTTATTAGGCAGGAGCTCAGGAGGATACACTGAGTAATTGCTATCAGTAAGTCTACATCTGACATGTGGGAGTTGTTTAAAGAACAGTTGATTGAAATTCGGAACCAGCATGATCTAGAGTGGAGGTGCAATAAGGATGGCATAGTAAGGGAACCTTGTGAATTCGGTCAAAAAGAGAACGGGAGCAAAATTAGAAGGGCCCAAAGGAGCCACTAAATGGCTTTGGCAAGTCGGATTAAGGAAAATCCCAACGTTTTTTATCAAATGCTCTCTCAAGAGCTTTAATCATCCAGTACCTGATATGATTTATCCCAGGTTATTGAATGAGGCAAGAGAGGAGATTGCATGAGCCTTCACTAAGAACTTTGCTTCTTCTCTAGCCACTGGTGAGGTCCTGGATGACTGAAGAGTAGCTCATGTTGTTCCTTTATTTCAGAAGGGAATAATAGGCCAGTGAGCCTTGCTTCAGTTGTAGTGAAACTATTGGAGAGGATTCTTTAGGATAGGATTTATTCCCATTTGTAAGAGAATGGATCAATTAAGAACAGTCAGCATGGCTTTGTACATGGCAGATCATGTCTTCCTAACTTGATCGAGTTTTTTGAGGAGGTGATGAAAGTGGCCGATGAGATTAGGGTGATGCATGTTGTCTACATGGATTTAAATCCCTCCATGGTAGGCTGACGCAGAAGATTAAGATGCACGACAATAACAGTGATTTGGTTGCATGGATTCAGAACTGGCTTACTGATAGAAGACCGAGGGATGTGGTGGAAGGACAATATTCTGGAATATGCTGGAAGTCTGTGACGAGTGGACTTTCACGAGGATCTCTTCTGGGACCTCTATTGTTTGTGATATATATAAACAACTTGGGTGTAAATGTAGATGGATTGGTTAGTAAGTTTGCAGATTACTCCATGATTGTTTGGAGCATGGATTGTGTAGAAGGCTGTCAAGGTATATAGCAGGATATAGACCAGTTACAGAAATGGGTGAAGAAGTGGCAGATGGAGTTTAAGTTGTGCATGTAAAAGGTAGTTGAGGCCAGTTCATTGGCTATATTTAAGAGGGAGTTAGATGTGGCCCTTGTGGCTAAAGGGATCAGGGGGTATGGAGAGAAGGCAGGTACGGGATACTAAGTTGGATGATCAGCCATGATCATATTGAATGGCGGTGCAGGCTCGAAGGGCCGAATGGCCTACTCCTGCACCTATTTTCTATGTTTCTATGTGTGAGGTGTTGTACTTTGGGAGGTTAAATGTAAGGGGGAATTATACAATTACTGTAATGGCGTGACCCTTAACAGCCGTAATATACAGAGGGATCTTGAGTTCAAGTCCATAATTTCCTGAAAGTGGCAGCACAAGTAGATAGAATGGTAAAGAATGTATATGCTATGGTTGATTTCATAGTTCAGGGCATTGAGTATAAGAATCAGGAATTGACGATGCAACTTTACAGAACAGGTTAGGATTGGTTATTCTCATCATTATCCCATTGTATATGCTCATTAATTACGGTTACCAGAATGATATTCATGGCACAAGTAACTTGAACAGGAAAGGTGAAGAGATGATTGCAAACCAAATGCTTAACAACTTTCTTCCTGGGAGATACTAACATGTAATTGAGAAAAGTAAATTTTGCATAAGATTGTAAACCTTGAAAGTAGAGTTTTGTTTGAGTAGGATGGAAGTTCCAAGGCTATTATAATTACTCAAGATTCAGGTTTAAATTGTTGACAGTCCACGAACATTTGTTTTTGGTCGGTCGGCATTGACCAAACTGATCTCCCGGTGGCCGAGCACTTCAACTCCCCCTCCCATTCCCAGTCTGACCTTTCTGTCATGGGCCTCCTCCAGTGCCATAGTGAGGCCCACCGGAAATTGGAGGAACAGCACCTCATATTTCGCCTGGGCAGTTTGCAGCCCAGTGGTATGAACATCGACTTCTCCAACTTTAGATAGTTCCTCTGTCCCTCTCTTCCCCTCCTCTTTCCCAGATCTCCCTCTATCTTCCTGTCTCCACCTATATCCTTCCTTTGTCCCGCCCCCCTGACATCAGTCTGAAGAAGGGTCTCGACCCGAAACGTCACCCATTCCTTCTCTCCCGAGATGCTGCCTGACCTGCTGAGTTACTCCAGCATTTTGTGAATAAATACCTTCGATTTGTACCAGCATCTGCAGTTATTTTCTTATATATCATTTGTTTTTCTTTCTTTGAAAAATACTACGCTTTGTTGTCTGTGAGCTTTGATGTTGGTCCACTGTTATGGAAACTTGCATAATTCCAGTTAATCTTTTCCTGAGGCTGAAACTTGTTTGCATTCTCGTGAATTTAATAGTATCATTGCCTTGGTACATTCTGTTCTTTGATGTTAGTAGGTGATAAAGCTGTGTTTCCTAAATGTTTATTCAGTAATTATTTGAATTTTGATTTTAAAAAGGTAATCTGCAAATGGAATGCTCTTTTTTTCATTTGTTAGAAAATATAAGTTCAAACTTTTTGATCATTGTTACAGTGTTCATCTATTGAGGGGTGTGCCTGGGAGGTATCGTGGCCGAAACTCTGGGTTTATCTTATACAGTCCATGATGTACCTTCAGCAGAACATTGTCACAAAATGCTGCATTACTTTAATTACAAAGGACACTGCTGAATTTTATATATCCGTTACAGAATAAGATAGCATGGCTAAATTATTTTCATTTGCACAAAAATCTCTTGCAACCTGTGCCCATTATTTTCAAAAGAACGATTATTTGCTGATTAGAATTAAATCAGGGAAATTACTAATCATGATCCATTTGACACTTCCCTTTCTGTATTTCTCCATGTCCATCCCAAGTGAAGGGCTAGCCAAGACTTGGGCCTCTGCACCTCCATTTGAAACTGGATCCTTGACTTCCTCAGCGGCAGACCTCAAACGGTGTGCCTCTACTTAGCGATTTAAAGATATTTGGCATGTCTTTGAATACTCTTATCAAACTTCCACAGATGCATTGTAGAAAGTACCCTGACTGTTTGCTTCATGGCCCCGTATGGTAATTTCAATTCACAAGAATGCAAGCGGCTGCAGATAGTAGTTGTCACAATTTTCTAATCCGTGTCAGTGTCACCCCCTCCATAGAAAGCATCTGCATGAGATACCACCTCAAGATGACAGCATCTGTCATCAAAGATGCCATCCATCTTCTTGCTGCTCCCATTGATCAGGAGGTACAGAATCTGCAGGTCACACACCAGTAAATTCGGGAACAACTATTTTCCTCCAAATATCAGGTTTTTGTACCAACCTGCACAAACCTAATCCTATCTCGACAATAAAACACTACGGAATCACTGCCTTGTATTTGTTTTTTTTCTAATTATGTTTTGCGAGAATGCCTTGTTTTCATTATGCATAGTCTTTTTTAATACATTTTGTATATAATTTATGTATGAGTTTTATTTGTGTGTTTGTCAGGGTTAGTGCTTATGATGCAGCTGCAAATGAGATTTTCATTGTACCTGTAACGCATGGAAGTAGCGCATATGACAATGAACTTGACAAATGTGCATTACAAATCTACGGAATACCACAGCGAATTTACTACTTCCTCTCTCCCAACCTCTGTCCAGATGCTGAACATAAAATCATAATTGTAAGCATTCGTAGACAAGGATAAGGGCTTTAACATGGAAGAATTGCTGGACTGACAGCCAGTGTAGTTTAGGAAGCATAGGGATGAAAGGTGAAAGAAACTACATGGATTCGGTCTCAAATATCAGTTTTGGATGCCCTCAAGTTTACGAAATATAGTAAAGCTACCCAAGGAATGCATTGGAGTAGTCATGTCCAGAGTTGGTAAAATACGTGAAGTGTTTTGAGAATAAGCTGAGGCAGATAATGGGATATGCAAGTGGTGCCATTAAACACACCTTGTCAACACAAGGTATTGGGAACTGCTGGTAGAGGAGTACAGACATTGTCCAACTGGGAGTGATATGGCTGCCCCAAACTCAGTAGTCATTGTGTGCGAGTTCATAAGGTCGAGTACATTGTCAACAACAAAAGGATTCAGCAAAGACTGAAACTACACTGTTGAGCACAGAGTATTTGAGAGTTGGCTGTTAAATTGCCATTGTGTAAGTGGGTGGTAGAAGAATTGGAAGGAGTTGATGGGCATATTAGAGGGAGAAGATTATAGAAATGAGTGGGATCGCTCTCAGAGAACTCCGACAGACTTCATGGGCTGAATGTATTGTAAGGAAATGTGAAATCTCTATTTCAATGGTCTCTGTACACGCTTGTGACCATATATAAAAGTTTGGATTCAAATTCCTTTGTTTCAGGGGAGCTGTTGCTAACAAACTAATTAGTTGATGAGGAAAATATTTGTCACTGTAAACTAAACAAAGATGTATATGCAAGCCATTAATTTCAGTTAAAGTGCTATCTATTGTTAATCAAAGTATTATGCTTTTTTTTGCAATTAAAAAAAAATCTAATTTTGATTTGTTTATCTATTATAAGACATTGGCAATGATTACTTTTCAAACAAATGCTTCTATATTCTTGTTCTATTTTATCTTTACATTTGTATTATATAAGCTTCCTAGAAATTGGGCGTGGGAGTTGGATGGACTGTGGGGCAAAGATGAAGATTCTGTTACCATTGCTTTGAGCTGTTCACTGAGATCCCTAGTTCTGGCTTTGGGTGGAGTTCCAGACTGCAGTTCTTTCCTCCCAGAGGAAGTGAGCACATAGTAATGGAATGCAATCTCAGCAAAGGAGTCCCAGCTCTTCAGCTCGGCTAAAAAGAATAGACAAACTGACTGTGGCAAAATGCATCAATTTACTGTGGTGCCCGTAGAGGAACAGCACCCTTCAGATTATGATAGTTTGGAAGGATTAGCTTGGGTTGATTACAGAGAGAGAAGGCATTGTTCACAAGATCCAAATGACACAGTGAGCTCTGATGGTGAGTTGTAAAAAAACTTTCTAAAGTTTCTCGTCAGCTGCTCTCTCTCTCTTTTTCTCTCCCTTTTTCTCTCTCACTCTTTTTCTCTCTTTTTCTCTCTCTCTTTTTCTCTCTCTATCTTTTTCTCGTCTCACCCCCTCTCCCCGCCCTTCAATCTCCAAACTTTCTCCAAAACAGTATTGATGTAGTATGTGATTTAATGTGTTGAATAACGATTTTTTTCCAACAATTAGGAATTGGTATCTATAATTTTGGAAGTAGGTTCGGGTTTATCTATTGTGTAGCTTGCAGTAAATGCAGACCCGGTACAATGGTGAGGTCACAACAGGCTGCTTTCTAATGCGAGTGGAATGTGAAATAAGAAGTTGAGATGGAATCTTGTTTTAAACAAAGTCAGTCTACTGACAAAAATATTTGTTTATTGCTGTAAGTTTGGTGTTATTTTTACACTTGGTCCTTTCCTGCTAATTTATCTTTGTACACAAAAAAACATTAACCTGTACACTCTGCTTAATGGTGGGCAGAGAATGTGCATTTTTGATTTTTTTTTTTCCTATTCTTTTTATTAAAAAGAAGTTGAGTCCATTTTGGAGTCCTTAATTAATGGAATCTCAGACTCGCCATTTGCAGCACAGATAGCAGCTGTTCATCCTTCAAATTGTTACTGGCTCAATACAAAGCAACCCTGCTGCTCCCACTCTTCCCCCTTCTCCCCGTATCACTGCAAATTACTTCTTTTCATGTACTTATTTAGTCTCCTTTTGAATGCTGCAATTGAATTGGTTACCGGACTGGATCAAGCTGTGGATTCCAGACCCTAACCACTTGCCGTGTTATGTTACATTTGAATTTTTTTTTTGCCAATCTCTTATGTTCTTCTTGACCCCTCTGCCAGTGGGATCAGTTCCTCTTCTACTCCACCTCAGTCTTCATGATTTTAAATACCACTATCAGATCTCTTCGCATCCATTGTTCCAGCTCCTCCAGTCTGTCTGACCTCATCATTGAAGTCATTGTAGATCAATCCCCTGCTGAGTTACTCCAGCATTTTGTGAATAAATCCCCTAGGCAGATTGATCCGTGCCTGACTTTCGTATTGCTGACCTGATCCTGATGCCTGGGTTTTGTAGTGTTATCTGTATTATGCTGGATTAAATTTGTTTCACTTTGTAACCATGAGGTGTGCCATGCAGAGGTTTTCTCACTTGCTCTCTGCATTGTATCTGTAATAAAACGCTTATATAGAAGTTAAACGATTTGTGGAAATCTACACTTCTTGCAGTCATCCCTGGAAACATTCTGGGAAATCTCTTTCCCTCCTAAGCCTTCAGATCTTTCCTTAAGCATGGCTCAGAGAACTGGTCATAGTAGACAAGTGGTGGCTGACCAGTATTTCGTCATGATTCATCATGACTTCCTTGCTCTTGTGTACAATGACTTTATTCATGAAATTCAAAGTTCTACATTCTTTTTAAATAATTTTCTTGGCCTACCCTATGCTTTCAATAAACTATGTACATATATCCCCTGATCTTCATTTTTTAACCTTCATATTAATGTTTTGTTTGTATTACCTTTGTCATTCTTCCCAATTAAAAGGAAAACATCACATTTTACACTATTATTTGGTATTAGCCACATTACAAACAGCCCCAAACATTATTAACTTTCATCTGCCACACATCACTCCATTATCCAGGCAGCATCTCTGGAGAAAAGAAATAGGTAATGTTTCGGGCCAAAACTCTTAAGTCTCAAGGTTCAGGCTACATGTTTTGACTCCAAAATTCACCAATTCCTTTTCTCCAGAGAAGCTGCCTGACCTGATTTACTCCAGCATTTTGTGTCTATCTTCGGTGTTAACCAGCATCTGCAATTCCTTCCTACACTCCATTATACTTGTCTTTCTATATCTCCTTGAGGTTTTTTATAGTGCTTGGAGTTAACAATGCCCCCAGGTTTTGTCTTAATTATTTAATATAATATTATTAAAATTAATGAACCTTTTATTTCTGGGGAAACTACGTGGCACATTACTGCATGTTTATGGAAGTCTATATATACACATCAACCATATTTCCTTTATTGATCCTCACTGTTACTTCATCAAAACGCTCTATCAAGTTAATTAAACATGATCTGCCTTTATAAATCCATGCAGACTTTTCTCTAGTTAATCCAAACTTGTCAAAGCGATTTGCTATTTCTGTCCCTGACTCTTTTTCAAAATTTCTTTGCCTTGGTTAAATTGTCACGCCCATAGTTATTGCCTTTAACTGCACAACTCACAGGATACATAGTCATATAATGTGGAAACAGGCCCTTCAGCCCAACTTCAACCTCGTGCTCCAAGGAATAAAGTCCTAGCCTGTTGAACCTCTCCATAAGGATCAGGCCCTCGAGTATCTGGAAACATCCTTGTAAATCTTCTCCGCACCCTTTCTAGCTTGACAACATCTTTCCTATAATAAGGTGACCAAAACTGAACACAATACTCTAAATATGGTCTCACCAATGTCTTATACAACCGTATCATGACCTCCCAACTTCAATACTCAGCACCTACAATTTTTCATGCCTTTGGGCATCACTCCTAAATTTATAAGTATTGGTAAGAGAAATTGAAGTTGAGAAATTTGTAACATTTTTATATTAAGTATGATTATATTAACTCAAATATTTTTGTGAATGCATTTATTGAAAAGAAGTTATGTACTGATATGACTGGTCTTTCTCTTTGTCCTTATAGTTGGGTGAAAGGCCTAACAATAAGGAGTTTAATGTGGATAAATGTAAGGTTATTCACTTGGTGGTAAGAACAGGAAGGCAGATTATTATCTGAATGGTGTCGTTAGGAAAAGGGGAATTACAAAGAGATCTGGGTATCCTTGTTCATCATTCACTGAAAGTAAGCATGCAGGTACAGCAGGCAGTGAAGAAAGCTAATGGCATGTTGGCCTTCATGACAAGAGGAGTTGAGTATAGGAGCAAAGAGGTACTTCTGCAATTGTACAGGGGCCTAGTGAGACCACACCTGGAGTACTGTGTGCAGTTTTGGTCTCCAAATTTGAGGAAGGACATTCTTGCTATTGAGGGAGTGCAGCATAGGTTCACTAGGTTAATTTCCGTAATGGCAGGACTGTCGTATGTTGAAAGACTGGAGCGACTGGGCTTGAATACACTGGAATTTAGATGGATGAGAGGGGATCTTGTTGAAACATATAAGATTATTAAGGGATTGGATACGATAGAGGCAGGAAACATGTTCCCAAAGTTGGGGAAGTCCAGAACCTGGGGTCACAGTTTGAGAATAAAGGGTAGGCCATTTAGAACGGAGATAAGGAAAAACTTTTTCACTCGGAGAGTTGTAAATCTGTGGAATTCTCTGCCTCAGAAGGCAGTGGAGGCCAATTCTCTGGATGTTTTCAAGAGAGAGTTAAATTGAGCTCGTAATGACAGCGGAGTCAGGGGGTATGGGGAGAGGGCAGGAACGGGGTACTGATTGTGAATGATCAGCCATGATCACATTGAATGGTGGTGCCTGCTCGAAGGGCCGAATGGCCTACTCTTGCACCTATTGTCTATTGTTCCATTCCTTACATAATAGTTTGTTTGAAGCTATGGTCTATCCCTATCATAGAAAATAGAAAAGTGCAACACAAGCACAGAACTACAATGTCTGCTGAACATAATGCCAACATAAACTAATTTCATGGGTGAAAGGATTTCTAAAGCTAGTAAAGTGAAGCTGGGTTTCCAATGATGGCATGATTAAAGTAAAGGATGCTCAAAAGGTTCAAACAATAGAAGCAAATGTCTTTCTATAATGGAGCCTGAGGAGGAATTCAAGAGTGAAGGGCATGTAATTATCACATGCACTGGGGTGGGAGCAATGAACTTCATACTTACTGCAGCTTTATAGGCACAATAAACACAATATCATAAATAGACAATAAATGATCAGTTGTGCCAGTCAAACCAGACTACGATAGTGCAAGCCAAAGTACGTAGTGCAAAGTCTATACTTGATTGGTGCTGAGGTAGACCAGAGAAAGTATCCACGCCGAACACGATGCTAAGTTAAACTAATCTCACCTGCCTGCATGTGCCTACATGCCCTGCTTATTTGTATGCCTATCTAAAAGTATCACGGATGCCACTAATGTATCTGCCTCCACTACCATCCCTGGCAGCGCGTTCCAGGCAAGCACCACCCTCTGTACAGAAAAAAAAGCTTCCCCCACATATCTCCTTCAATCTTTGCCCCTCAAATTAAGACCATGCCCATTTGAATTATTGTTGTTAACATAAGTTTATTCTACTTTGATAATGCTAAGAAATGAGAAAGGACATGAATAACTTAGAAAATTGTACTATCAGAGGATGTGGAACGTGAGTGGAATTCTGCCAGGCTAATTGTGCATGCTCTATATGTCCAATAATCGCTTACTTTTAAAGTATACTGATTCAGACAAATCGTGTCTTTTTCATCATTAACTTTTAGAAAGTATTTTTGGTTGATATAGTATTTTCTTTGTCATATTTGTGATGGGTGAATTTGAGAGTTATATCTTTTGATTCCAACACATTACAAATTAAAATGCCTGGCTACAATGGAATTTCGTAAGCTCAATTCTATTGTCTGCTGGAAATAAGTTCCCTGTTCAAACCTATTTAGTCATATCTATTAATAGTAATTTCCACAGACAGCCCTATTTCTACCAGCTGGTGACACCAGTACCTCTTTGATATCTGAACTGGACCAAGTTCTCCAAATATGATCCAAGATAGACCAAGTGAAATTCTATAAACTTTGACTCCTAATTTGCTTTATTCCATGGATCAAACAGGCAGAACAATAGAGTGAAAGTGTCTACACAGGCCCTGGAATGATTTTTCAGCCAATGATCTACTTTTGAAGTGTGGTCTATTATAATGTGAACAATCATTTCGGCCATTTTACATGGGTTCTACAGAACACCGGCTCATTGATGGTTTTAATTTAGTAAAAGTGGGCAGATTTGTTTATTGTGTCAGTTGAACAAACAGTATGTCCATTAGTGAATACTACCTCAGTACTGTACTGAATTGTTTGTCAAACTGTGCTTGTCTCTGTACTGGAGCTCACAGACCTCTTGCTGATGTGGGAGTTCTCACGCATTTTAAAAAAACGGCATTTGATCTATTCAAGAAAAATATTGCCTTAATTTAAAATCTTTGTGAAATATCTGGGCAGAGCCAATCTATTGCAGTCTGCCTTCTGTCCACCTACCTCCAAAACCTTGATCGCTTCTTCAAGAGAAAATCCTCTTTCACTGGCAGATGTAGGTTAAGGACTTTCCAACACAGCAAGTTATCCATTTTTCTAAATACTGATAAACTAGTGAACCACTTGCTGTTAAGTAGCGCAGTAAAGAAATGATTAATTAACATGTAATTACAGTGTCTCAAAATATCAACATTTCTGTTTTTAAACTAATGGAAAATGCATGTTTTAGAAAAGGTAATTCTAATTCAATTCTCTTACAAAAAAACTTAATGATTCAAAAATGTTACAGAACTGAATTATCATTTAGTCCACAACATGGACACTGATTAAGGTATAATAACTTGCTGATGAATTGAATGATTCTTGCAACTATTTAGAATGGCATTTGCCATTTACTAATAGTTATCTGAAAGGATACTATGTACACATTGCAATAATATTAAATTTGTGAATTGTTTTCCATTTGCCTGGCATTAAGGTGGCACAAAAGCCATTAGAAGTACCATCCAAAAGAAATGTTGAAAATATAATTTGTACCAGCTATCTAACATAATAATCCTACAGTTTGGCAGTGGAGAGAGCGTTGAGAATTAACTAACTCTTTCAAATCAAATTAACCACCTATTGTTTGCAGTTCTTGTGCCATTACAGGAAGAATGTGAAGGTTTTGGAATGGGTGCAGAATAGATTTATCTGCATGCTGCCTTGATTAGAAAGTGTTGGGTATAGGAGTGTTTGGACTAACTTTGATTATTTTCTCTGGAACATCAGAGGTTGCGGAGAGCCTTGATAGAAGTATGTGAAATTATGAGAAGCATAGATAGGGTAGACAGTCAGTATCTTTTTCCCAGAATGGCAAAATCAAGTACCAGAGGGCATAGCATTAAGGTGACGGGGGCAAGGTTTAAAGGAGATATGCTGGAAACGTTGTCTTTTGCACAGAGTGACGGGTGCCTGGAACGCACTGCTTGGTGTGGTAATGGAGACAGATACGATAGGAGTATTTGATGCTTTTAGATGGGCACATGAATATTCAGTGAATAGATGGAAATGAATCATATGCAGACAGAGGGCATTAGTTTAACTTGACGTCATGTTCGACATGGGCACTTGGTGCCAGAAGTCCTATTCCTGTACTGTTCTGTCTTTATCTAATCTCAAACTTCAAACTATTGATTGTGACAGTGGTAATCTAACTTTGCCCTGTGACCCGTCTTGACCAGTCACGAAACTTTGTGGTTGACCTGAGCATCCTCCTCCAATATCACTTCACTATCAATTAACTTTTGTTTGGATAATCACTGCCTTAAATTGTACTCTAGTCAATAGTTTCATCTTTGTTCTTGGTATCGATGTGGAACCAAACCAGATATCTTTTGTATTTGCTGTCGGTTAATCTTGAGTATCTGCAGCATTATTAACATTGTTTATCTTCCCATCTTTAGCATCACCTTTGGATGCTGAAAGCCTCATCCATATCTCCCGTAACTATAAACTTGACCATACTAATGAATCCCTGTAAGGCATCATTTATTCAATCCTTAATTCATATGGGATGATCAAAACTTCTGCCAGCCGTCCTCTAATTTGCACCGAAGATCCAGCACCCCTGTGGAATGTGTCTTTTAAGTTCACAAGCTTCGGTCCTCTCAAAGGTCTCAAGATTTCCTGGCTCTGTAACATTTCCTACCATTTAGCCCTTATTTTCAATTCTGTTTTTTTCATGTTGTCTGGACTTGTTCCATGTTGGTGGGTATGTGTTCAGCTGCCAGTCATAGAATCATGCAGCATGGAAACAGGCCATTTGGCTCAACATGTCTATGGCTAGCATTATAAACCCATCTACACTTGCGTTTCCAGCAGTTGTCCCACAGCTTTCAAGACCAGGTGTTTTAATTGTTCTTCTAAATATTTCTTAAATGTATGAGAGTTTGTGTCTCTACTGCCCCTTCTAGGAGTGTGTTCCAAGTGTTATTCAACTTGTACATTAGCATATTCTTCCTCAAATTTACCGTAAATCTCATAGCTCTTACCCTTAAACCTGGATAGAGTGAATGTGGAGAGGATGTTTCCACTTGTAGGAGAGTCGAGGGCCAGAGGCCATAGCGTCAGAATATCAGAAAGAGGATAAGGAGGAATTTCTTTAGTCAGTGAATCTGTGGAATTCATTGCCACAGACAGCTGTGGATTCCAAGTCAATGGATATTTTTAAGGCATAGATTGACAGATTCTTGATTAGTAAGGGTGAATCCTTCAATAGCATTTGTCCCTCATAATTCTACCTTGTTATTTTGTCCATGTCAATAGACAATAGGTGCAGGAGTAGGCCATTCAGCCCTTCGAGCCAGCACCGCCATTCAATGTGATCATGGCTGATCATCCACAATCAGTACCCCATTCCTGCCCTCTCCCCATACCCCTTGACTCTGCTATCGTTAAAAGCTCTATCTAGCTCTCTCTTGAAAGCATCCAGAGAATTGGCCTTCACTGCCTTCTGAGGCAGAGAATTCCACAGATTTACAACTCTCTGAGTGAAAAAGTTTTTCCTTATCTCCGTTCTAAATGGCCTACCCCTTATTCTAAAACAGTGGCCCCTGGTTCTGGACTCCCCCTACATTGGGAACATGTTTCCTGCAACTAGCGTGTCCAATCCCTTAATAATCTTACGTTTCAATAAAATCCCCTCTCATCCTTCTAAATTCCAGTGTTTACAAGCCTAGTCGCACCCGTCTTTCAACATACTACAATCCCACCATTCCAGGAATTAACCTAGTAAACCTACGCTGCACTCCCTCAATAACAAGAATGTCCTTCCTCAAATTTGGAGACCAAAACTGCACGCAGTACTCCAGGTGTGGTCTCACTAGGGCCATGTACAACTGCAGAAGGACCTCTTTACTTCTATACTCAACTCCTCTTGTCATGAGGGCCAACATGCCATTAGCCTTCTTCACTGCCTGCTGTACCTGCATGCTTACTTTCAGTGACTGATGAACAAGGACACCCAGATCTCTTTGTACTTTCCCTTTTCCTAACTTGACACCATTCAGATAATAATCTGCCTTCCTGTTCTTACCACCAAAGTGGATAACCTCACATTTATCCACATTAAACTGCATCTGCCCACTCACACAACCTATCCAAGTTACCCTGCATCCTCGTAGCATCCTCCTCACAGTTCACACTGCCACCCAGCTTTGTGTCATCTGCAAATTTGCTAATGTTACTTTTAATCCCTTCATCTAAGTCATTGATGTATATTGTAAATAGCTGCGGTCCCTGCACCGAGCCTTGCGGTACCCTACTAGTCACTGCCTGCCATTCTGAAAGGGACCCGTTAATCCCTACTTTGTTTCCTGTCTGCCAACCAATTTTCTATCCGTCGGTACCCTACCCCCAATACCATGTGCTCTAATTTTGCCCACTAATCTCCTATGTGGGACCTGAAAGTCCAGGTACACTACATCCACCGGCTCTCCCTTGTCCATTTTCCTAGTTACATCCTCAAAAAATTCCAGAAGATCAGTCAAGCATGATTTCCCCTTCGTAAATCCATGCTGACTCGGAACGATCCTGTTACTACTATCCAAATGCTCTGCAATTTCTTCTTTTATAATTAACTCCAGCATCTTTCCCACTACTGATGTTAGGCTAACTGGTCTATAATTTCCCATTTTCTCTTTCACTCCTTTCTTAAAAAGTGGGATAACATTAGCTACCCTCCAATCCACAGGAACTGATCCTGAATCTATAGAACATTGGAAAATGATCACCTATGCGTCCACGATTTCTAGAGCCACTTCCTTAAGTCAACCAGTACTCATAAATATAATTTAGTCAAGTTCCAAACAGTAGTCAAAGTCAAAGTCAAAGTCAATTTTATTGTCAATCCTCAGCCAGTTTACACAGACAGAAAATCGAAATACCGTTTCCCACAATCCCGAGGAACAAAGTGCATAAAACAAAAGGCACAGCAAACAACAATCAACATAAAATATAAAATATAAAATATAGTCACTTCAAATTTTTTTTAAAAAAGTGTCTGGTGCTGGATGTGCGTGTGTGTGGGGTGTTAAAGTCCAGGTCCCATAGGGGCAGGGGAGAGAGGAGGAAGGGAGGGGAGAGAGTTCAGCATCCTGACAGCCTGGTGGAAAAAACTGTTCTTTAGTCGGGTGGTGCTTGACCTCAGGCTGCGAAACCTTCTCCCTGAAGGCAGGAGGGTGAAGAGGCTGTTGGAGGGGTGGGAGGGGTCACCCACAATGCTCAATGCTTTGCGGGTGAGGCGGGTGGTGTAAAGGACCAGGAGTGTTGGGAGTGAGGCGCCAGTGATCCTCTCAGCAGTGTTCACTATGCGCTGCATGATGATACAGGTATTTCATCTGATATCCATATTATTTTGAAATGTATTTGGTTTAAATCATAAGTGATAATGATTGCAAGTTTGAACAGGCATCTGCAATTCTTTTTTCAAAGCTATAAGTTTGAAGAAGCTGCTTTTTCTGTTTTGTTGCTGCTTTCTGAAGAAGAGTCTCGACCCAAAACATCACCTGTTCCTTCTCTCCGGAGATACTGCCTTTCCCCTGAGTTACTCCAGCTTTTTTAAAATCTATTTCGGTTTACTTTATTGCCACTTGTACTGTTTTTTTAAATTTAAAACCTGGCAAGCCAGCCTGTTTTCACAAATCCAGGTTTTGAGAGCAAAGTGAAAACAAGATGTGAACGTACAGACCAGTGAGGAAACAGCAAAACTATTGTCGACAAAGCTTCCCACAGCAGCTTTAAACAACTCTTAATAAATACCCAATTCATTGGGCCTGTATGAATGAATAAAGGGAATGCAAGTTCTTGGTCAAACTGAACTTTTTATAACATGGAGCATCGGTTCCTATTAAGCTTGACTATTAAAATGAATTAAACTCAAAGTTCTGAAGTTTTGGGATCATTCTTGGAACTGTATAAGATGTTTAGAAAATGATGGGAAAGAATGCTCAGAAAATTTGTTCAGTGCTGGGTGGGTGTTGAAGGCCCCATTTCTGCAGGGGTTAAATTTCTAGTTCAATCTCCCATGTGACTCAAGTTCAAGCAGTACAAGTTTCAATGCATCATTGGTTTAACCATTCATTGGCAGATGTGATTTGAATGCATCGTGTCATGTGTCGTGATAGAATGCATAGTGTCATCCTCCCTCATTCCTGGAGGGAAGGGGGAAGGAAAAGCTGGAGCTATTAGAGGTTGGAAGGAAGAAGTGGAGCTGTTTTGGGGAGGGGAGAGGGAGGCCCTGGAGCTATGGAAGGGAGGGGGAGGGGCGAAGAGGGTGTGAGAAACGTTTGAGCTGTTGGAGCCAATTGAATGCGATGGACTACAGAATTATGTAACATGGCCTACCTCCTCTGTAATAGTGCAGTCAATGGTTCTGTATTATCCTTAAAGGGAAGGTCCAGTGAGTTGCATGATCATAACCTACCTCTATAAAATGCCAGAAAGGGAGAAATGAGGATAAAAGGGCAAGTGTGTTGGAGCTGGAGAACTCTGCATGTAGTCAGCGTTGATGGGATTTTCAAATCAGGCTGACGAGCTGGTTGCCAAATTGACTATATTCTGATAGATCCCCCATCAATGAGGCAGGAATCAGTCTGAAGGCCCCAACCCAAAATGTAACCAATCCATTTTCTCCAGAGATGGTGCCTGACCCGCTGAGTTACTCCAGCACTTGGTGTCCATCTTATGCATGAATGACTGCTGTGGTGATGTGCTCTCCAATAAGTTCAGCATTGCCGTGGAATACCTTGACCCTTGTGATCAGTGATCCAGACAGTACTGACAGCTTTAATCATTTCAAATGCATTTTATGAAACAAATTGTAATTAGCTCATTCCCTGTAAAGGAATTTCAAGCACGTTAAATAATTACAATTTTGGTAATGATTATTTTCATCTTGCATGTGAAGCACACGATTATGATTCTGTTTTGAAGTGCCCCAAGTTGACTAAATCTTTATGCAAGAAAGGGTGCACAGTATTCCCCTTTTCACTCCCCATTAGAAGTGACTTCCAAGATTTTTATTATATTTGAAAGCAAACGGACCAAAAATACTTTGCCTGGTTTGGAAGATAGCTTCACCGCCAATGAGTTCAAACATTCCAAGCATGGCTTTCCTCTTGGGAGTTGTATAATATGGCCCCAGTATTCTGAAGGGCCACTTTACTGAAAAGCCAGCATGCCTATAGCGAGCATTCAGTTCTTACAGAACTATTCAAGGGTGAGTGAGCATTGGCTCTTGCAGTCAGGATGGCATCGTATTGTTCAGGACATTGCCAGTCAGTTGACAAATGGCCTATCCTCAGGAGATTATGGAAGAACCGGTGTGCTCCAAATGGCATCAATTCAGTGAGCTGGTGTCAACTGGCCCAAAGATATGTTGCTTGGAAAGGAGTAAGCTGATTATTTGTCATGCAACACCTTCCATTGTCATGAAAACCTGGTCCAAAATGTGTTTTGAGGGAGGCTGTGAATTAGGAAGGTTAAGGACCAGAGCAGTTTTAACAGAGGAAAACACCATTAGTCACGCTTTCTTAATGATAACAAAACTTTTTGAACTGTGACAAGGTGCAGTTTCCCTGAGTTTTTCTCTTTAAGACTAGAATTATTTTATCTTTGTGTCTTGAACACTGGTGAGTTTTGGATTCCATCCTTTTGATGTCTGTCCTTCATGCCTGTAATTTTAATTATTGGCAGCTAATATTTTAGAAACTGGATTCCAATACAATATTTTTGTTTGCCAACTGAAGCTTTGAACATTGGTTAGGAAGTTAAGGTTTTGATTTATAACAGTTCTCGTATTGATTTGACATGAAGATTTCTGTAAAGTCTTTTATTTTATTTGATGAAAGAAAAATAATCTTGTAAAACAACACTTCATTTCCAGAATAACGATCTCTGAACTCGTCAGAATTGAGAATGATTGCTTTTGCTTGGGATTCCTGAATATTCAACCTGCTGTGTTGATGAATGCGAGTAGTTCAAAGTGGAGCTGCCAGCTTTTAGTTGGAAGATGTGGGCTAATATGTGATAGCAAAATAAATGATAGAACAAATGCACAAAGCTGAATTAAAAAAGAAAAGTCAACTGAGCAAAGAAACATGTTATGAAACAAAATGCCAGAATTCCACAATGAGTCAAGCAGCATCCGTGAGGGCCGAATGCTTTTTCAGTCCTGAAATATTGACACACCCATCTTGTTTTACAACGATACATTTATCGTGGAATAACACAGCATAATTTATATTTTAGCAATCTTATTCGAGTTTTGTAATCACTTGGAATTGATCCTGTTGACTCTCTCCACCATTGTCCTATCAATGAAGAGAGGTTCCTCAGCTTTCCCTTTCTGACGTCAACAATCGGCCCCTTGATTTTGCTGACATTGAGAGCAAAACCTTTGTTGTAGCACCATTCCAGCAGATTTTCAATCTCTCCCTTGTGCTCTGACTCTCTTACTTGTTATTAATTCAACATCGGTTGGATCATTGGCAAATTAAAAGGTGGCGTTGGAATTGTCTGCCTACACAATCATGGGTATAGAGAAATTAGAGCAGGGTGCTGAGCAAACAGCCGGGAGGTGCTCCGGTGTTGATGGTCATTGGTGCTAATTCGTACTGAATGTGGTCTGCTGATGAGGAAGTAGAGTATCCAATTACTGTATAAATAGTGGGTTGGGAATCTTTCAACTGACCACCATTCATTTTAATCAAGTATGCATGGAAATGATCATATTTCAAGAGGCATCAGGTTGTCCCCTTTCACGTGTACTGGGAATATTCTGTCCTTCCTCCTCAACTCCCAAATATAGACTGCCCTCTCCAGCTAGCTCTGGGTCTAATTAAGAGTCCGAAACGACAACATGTATGATTAAAATCTAATGAATGGGTATAAAATGCACACATTCTCTATTGGTAACCTTTTTCTATTTTTGTCCTTGTCGGTTTTGTCTCCTGCCTTAAACGTGACTGCATTGGTTCCCAACCATATTTCATGGGCCTTTGTCACCAAGTTGAAGTTCATTTCTTGAATTGCCTCTCATCAGTATTTCTCCTTTCCCTACCACGCCAAACATCAATGCCAGGTCTTCCCGTTAATCTCCACGAACCCTCTGTATCTATTTGTGTGGTGGATCACATCACTTTAGAGAATAATGTTGTGTTTCATCTTTCCAGTGCTGCTCCCAACTGAATAAGATTGTGTTGGATGCCCATTTCAATTTTTGTTTTGCATACTCCAGCTAGTTGCTCTTCATTCGTTTTTCTACTCGCATTTGATATTTGGATATTTATTTTATTCGGCTGCTGTATTAAACAATTGATGAGTGTTGAAAGAATGGGCAACTTTGAGCATAAAATCTCTTCAAACATTTGGACCTGTAGAATGTGTCTTAAAAATATCTTAAGATCCAACCTTGAGTAAAGTTCTGATAGTGTTTTATAAATGGCAGACAACTAGGCAAGTTGATTCACTGTGAGGAACTGTGCACAAAATCACTTCAAACAAAGAAATGCTGTCCATCTGACCATAGGAATTCTGTACAAAACAAATGTGGGCAATATCTACTTGTGAATGAAGTGCACAAAACCACTCCGTTTGCAATTTGAAAATTTTCTCTTAACTTATTAGATGGAAAGGTGTGTGTGTGGGGTGTGTTGTGTGTGTGTGTGTGATTCCATGTGATGGTTGAAGTTGTACTTCTTGAATGGGAACTGCTTCTTCCTATGCTGTAACTACGTAAGATGTACTCAACAGAAAGTGAATACACTAGGCATCATGAATAAAATGTAATTAACTTTGTCTTTAATGTGCCACGACAATGGGACGTACAAATAGTATAAGTCATGGCATACTCTTAAAGTATGGAGTACAAAAACCTGGAATAACTCAACGGGACAGGCAGCATCTCTGGAGAGAAGGAATGGGTGACATTTCGTGTCGAGACCCTTCTTCAGACGAAGGGTCTGAAGAAGTGTCACGACCCACAAAATCACCCATTCCCTCTCTCCAGAGATGCTGCCTGTCCCGTTGAGTTTCTCCAGCTTTTTGTGTCTATTTTCGGTTTAAACCAGCATCTGCAGCTCCTTCTTACACATACTCTTATACAGTTGCTTCCTTTCAATTGTTATTCAATTTATCCATATTATATATTTTTTAGGTCATGGATACCACAAAGAAGATAGTCCTTTCCTTAACAACACTGACACTTTGAAAGGAAATGAATATTATGACAGAAATTTGGCCTTATTTGAGGTAAGAATTTTCAGTACAATAACTTGCTCGGCATTCAGAATTTTCTCCCTCAATTTGATCGTTAAACATATTATTGAGTACAATTCTCAATTGCAAACAGATTGTGAAGAAGGGACCGGACCTAAAATGGTGGTTATCCATTTCCTCCCCATATATTACCTGACCCTCTGAGTTCCTTTTTGTTTTGCTGACCTTGGTATAATCTACTTTTGACCCGGGAAGTTTAACTTGTTGCAGGTATCAAGCTGCCACGCTAAGTTTTTATTTTTTACAGACTATCAGTGTCAATGCTAATGAGGTTATCCCAATTCAAAATGCCTTGTCCCCAAGCAGTATCAAGGCCTTGTGCTGTTATGTTCACTAGTTTTTTAATTTAAAATATTCATTTGTAATTTAACTTTTGTGAACAATTGAAAACATTAAGGCAAGCTTGGTGACACTTGCATATAAAAGAAATAAAAACTGTAAGGCAAACTCAATTGATTAAAAATAGAAACACCTTAACCTCATTTTGCAATACTTTCATTTCCCACATTAAAATGAATGCTCGGTGTTCTGTCAGATCTAACCTAGCACACGTTCAGAGGGCAAATTCCCTGGACTAATTGCTTAGCAATTGACGCCAGTACTTGTTCTGCTGTTGGACACCTTGAGGAGCAAAAGAGAAATACGAACAGATCTCTTGCAAATTGCCAAGAATGTTTCCCTAACAGTTTCCAGCTTGATAATAGGAGTACGTTTTGGTCGCAATCTGTGTTTTGCTCTCTTTCATTAAGAATGCGATGCTTAAATGATAAAACTGGAACTTTTATCCTTGGGAAGCTTACTTTTCCATAATGTCCAGTCACTAAATATTAGCTTTTCCCTTTCCTTTGATTAATCAAATAGCATCCGATAAATCTAGCATAACAAGGCATCAGTGGTATGTTAATTATAAACTAAAAAGAAAACTGAATGCACTTTGTTCTTGTATTAATGAGAAATGTTGATTTTTATATACTGTTGCAGAAAAATATAAGAAACATAAAATATTCTAAGCTAAAAGTCAGACCTGGATAGTCACTGACTAAGAATTGCGCGCACTGCTGCACTACTTAAAGTAGTCTCACTATAATCTCACGCTGGAATTTAGAAGATTGAGGGGGGATCTTATAGAAACTTTCAAAATTCTTAAGGGGTTGGACAGGCTAGATGCAGGAAGATTGTTCCCGATGTTGGAGAAGTCCAGAACAAGGGGTCACAGTTTAAGGATAAGGGGGAAGTCTTTTAGGACCGAGATGAGAAAGTTTTTTTTCACACGGAGAGTGGTGAATCTGGGGAATTCTCTGCCACAGAAGGTAGTTGAGGCCAGTTCATTGGCTATATTTAAGAGGGAGTTAGATGTGGCCCCTGTGGTTAAAGGGATCAGGGGGTTATGGAGAGAAGGCAGGTACGGGATACTGAGTTGGATGATCAGCCATGATCATATTGAATGGCGGTGCAGGCTCGAAGGGCCAAATGGCCTACTCCTGCACCTATTTTCTATGTTTCTATATCTCCAAATCAGTAAGACATTTGGTTAATAAAGCAATTTAGAAGGTGCAATATGTGTACAACCATTCCGCAAATTACTAAAGAGATCCCAGGAAAATGTAAAAGACTTATCTAAATACCTTATGGCCATTCTGTACAGTGTACGGCTATGCACAGAGATTGACACTATTCTTTATAGAGAAAAATGGCTTTGAAAATCTCATTAAGTTGAAGGAAACCATTTGGCCCATGAAGTCAATCGACCTGTGCCCTCAAAGAGCATTAGAGCAAAAGTCCTCAAATTGAACATTCATAAGCTGAGTAATTATTGCTTTATGTCATAGCAATGATGCATATTTTCCCTATTTCTCTTTCAGGAGGAATTGGACATTCGACCGAAGGTATCTTCACTGCTCAGCAGATTGGCTAATTACACAAACATTACTCAGGGAGCAAAGGAACATGAAGAAGCAGAAAGTGCAGATGTATCCAAGAAAAAACCGCCAAAGGTAATTATACCTCTACTAATCGTTATTTTACAGTAATCTTTATGCAGTGTGTTTGAGTATATTGCGTCTAATCTTTGACCTTTAATCCATGAATGAAAAGATTGATTGTTGTGTCACAAACAGAACACCAAAATTGATTTAAAATGTTTTTCCGCATAATTCAGATGCTAGTGTAAAATGCTGTAGTTGCTCAAAATTTACTATGATAGTAAAAGTGTTCTTCCTGTGATCATGTTGACTGTACAACTAGTTGTGTTTTCTTGTTCTCAGTACAACTAGATATTGATGTTTATGTCTAGTCTGCTAAACAATTCTAAAAGCAAGTACAAAATATAAATAGATTTGCTTTTATATTAGTGTACTGAAAAATTGTTGCAATGCTTACTAAATTTCAGAAATATTTCATTGGTTCTGAAGTGTTTTGGGCCAACCTTGGGTTGTGAAAGATCCTGTATAAGTGCAAATCTTGTAATAATTGTTCTTTAACATGCATGGATGTTATTAAATGGACCAATAAATAACTGAGCAGCCTCGCAACTCTTGACCAGATTCAATGCTGACCTGTGTGGTGTGAAGTTAACACGTTCTCCCTGTGATCGCATCGGTTTCCCCGCATTTTGGTAGGTTAATTGGTTGTTGTAAATTGACCCCAATGTGTGGCGATTGGTCAAATCTGGTAAACATACTGGAAACTTGGAGAGGGCGGCACGGTGGCGCAGCGGTAGAGTTGCTGCCTTACAGCGAATGCAGCGCCGGAGACTCGGGTTCGATCCTGACTACGGGCGCCGTCTGTACGGAGTTTGTACGTTCTCCCCGTGACCTGCGTGGGTTTTCTCCGAGATCTTCGGTTTCCTCCCACACTCCAAAGACGTACAGGTATGTAGGTTAATTGACTGGGTGAATGTAAAAAATTTAAAAAAATTGTCCCTAGTGTGTGTAGATAGTGTTAATGTGCGGGGATCGCTGGGCGGCGCGGACTCGGTGGGCCGAAGGGCCTGTTTCCGCGCTGTATCTCTAAATCTAAAATCTAAATAATATGCGATTTGTGCAAATTAGTTGTTCAGGGAATGGTGGGAACATGGTGGGCAAAGGGCCTGCTTCCACTGTACTATGACTTTGTTACACAGAAATGAAGAAAACTGAAGTAGCTTTTTTTCCCCTTTCTCCTTAGTCTCCCAGTATGGGAACTCTCATGGGAGTGTACTTACCCTGTCTGCAGAATATCTTTGGAGTTATTCTATTTTTGCGTTTGACATGGCTCGTCGGAATTGGAGGGGTCTTGCAATCCTTTTGTATAGTGTTCATGTGTTGCTGCTGTGTAAGTACCAACTTGTCATCCATTTTGTATTATTTATTGTTAAATGTGCCGTTTGAAACTTTCTCAGTGACAAAGATAAATTGCAAAGCCTCAAGAAGACGGAATGGGATAAGGATAGGTAGTGCTTAAAATGTTTAAAGCCCTCGTCATGCGTTATAATAATTCTGTGCTTCAAAGAAGGTTGAAACTGAGCATGCGTAGCTGACACTCACTGCAGTTTACTAGTCAGATTCTGTTCTCTTGTCAAAGGACAAATGGCAATCCTAAAACAATAAAATAAAGTCGAAAGGGTAACAGGACATTTGCTTATCTGTAACTTTCTCAGCTAGAATAATTCTGGCAGAGGAAATTGGAAATTTACTCTCCATTTTAAAACAATCGCTGAAAGTCTGTAGTCTCTCTAAAGTTGTACTTAATATGCAAGTGTTGTATTCCCAAAACAGCTTTAGATCTTGATGGCAATTCAAAGGCTTAGTAGAAAATAAGGTGCAAGGTCATCTGAAGTAATTCCTTAGTTTAGGGTAGATTCTGTGCACTGAATGAATGGGGTTAATCGTCTAGTTAACTTTAATATCAGGGTATTCACAATGTTTATGTGTATGGTCGAATTTCTAGACATTTACACACCAAATGGGGAAATTGGAATGAGCTATTCGAGGAGCAATCATTACTGGTCACTGTTGAGACAACTAGATTTTAATGGAACGGTGCCACTTCACTCAATCCACTTCCACCATATCAATTACATTAGTCTCCATTATCCCTCACCACACCTCCATCGAACCTCCATCCAAACCAGCATCCATCCACCTGGACTACATGTTAGTCCAAGATAGTACATTATGCAGCATGCAAAGGAGAATACAGATGCCAAAGGCGAATCTGCATTGCCCATCTCTTACAGCAGCTTGTTGAAGCTGCATTTTAGGCAATCTCCATTTGCACAATTAAATATAATTCCTATTTCCTAATTTACGTTTTGGATTAAGGAAATTTGATTTAGTTATGCAAAATGCTGGACCTTCAAAATGCAATTAAAAGAGCATCAGATTTTGATGCTTCACCACTTCGCTACAGATGAAAGGATTCCTGCACTCTCCACATTTTGTGGAGTTTAAAGTGGCAGTGCTGAAATACATCACAAGCAGCTGATGTTGGTAGTAATGCCATCTTCTTGCAAACACTCCACTGGGTCAGGTACTGGAATTGTTCCAGTGGGCATTCCTTGTAATCTGAATACTATTTATAGAAGCAGAATTTATTCTGAATGGCCATTGACATCAAAAATGAACTATTTCTCACTCTACCTGAACTACCTTATCCTCTGAGCATTTCCAACATTTACTGTTTTAATTTAAATTTTTGCTATCTGCTGCATTAGGCTTAAAGAATGTGATTTGAAGATATGAAGTTGTTCAGTGTATTGGTCTCTGCTCTTCTGAACAGTCACCTGGTCTGCTATTTTAACTGTCATGACTGTCTACAAGACATTTGTGCTCAATATCAAGGCATTAAATTCCCTGACGTTGATTCCTACTTTTTTTAAGAGATAAGATTCAGATTTTCTTTAACCTGGTAATTACTGCTATTTGCTGCCCTCTCCAGGTAAAACAAGAAATTGGTTACACAAAAATAAAATGCCATCTGTATACTATAACTCTCGTTTATTCGTTTATTTGTGATCGAACTACAGCCAAAACGGTACATGATAGCTTGACAATTTTAGGCCCACCTTACTCACCGTCATCGCTTTAATGGTAATGCAAGTAGTTTTATTGAAATCGGTGTTATATTTTTAAAGTTATTCACATTTTTAAGTTTAAATCTCTCTCCTAGGGAGGGGGGAGGGAGGATAAAGGGGGTTGAGGAGAATGGAGTGGGGGGGAGGGGATGTGGGGGAGGGGAGAGAGGGTGGGGGGGAAGGGGAGGAGGGGAATAGGGGCTGGGGGGGGGGGGGGAGAGGGTGCTGCACCAATGTAGGAGAGGTTTGGGCCCAACTGGTCCACTTGGTCTAGTTAGTTATGAAAATATGAAATGAAAACAGAAATTGAGAAAAATACCTAACTGGCCATTTGTGGAGAGACTAAGTTGGTGTTTCATATTGATGACCCTGCTGGTTATTATTGTAGTGAGGTTTCGAAGGGCCGAATGGCTTACTCCTGCAGCTATTTTCTATGTTTCTTTGTTTGCTTAAGCAGTGTGCTACTTGGGCATTTTGAGAAAATGAATTTTGTGTAGAGTATTTTGAAATTTCAGATTGCTTCAATTTTTAATTTGGAAAAAATTGTTCAATAAGCCTTAAAAGATTTTGTATTTTTCAGACGATGTTAACAGCCATATCGATGAGTGCCATAGCAACAAATGGAGTTGTACCAGGTAACAATTTCGTTTTGAAACTTGGGAACCAAGTACATATTTTAAGTTCTGAGGTTTTATTTTGTTTAGTTGT
Source organism: Rhinoraja longicauda (assembly GCF_053455715.1). Taxonomy (NCBI): domain Eukaryota; kingdom Metazoa; phylum Chordata; class Chondrichthyes; order Rajiformes; family Arhynchobatidae; genus Rhinoraja; species Rhinoraja longicauda. Next base: position 3,747,324 of record NC_135958.1, on the reverse strand, counting down.
GTTGATGTTTTGTTGCTCTTTAAGTCACATTCTGTATGGATTCACTGGGATTTATTGTTTCCACATCATCAATTTTAATATTTATCACTTAACAGTATTGAGCATGTATATTTCAAAACTCAGGGTTCCACTCTGTCTCCTGGAATAGTTATTTGAGTTTTATCTGATCAAAAAGTAAAAAAGGCAACAGTGGTATTCTTTGCCACTGCTGCATTGGTCCAATCCAAAGTCTATCTAAGGAGAGAAAGAATGGGTGACGTTTCGGGTCAAGAACCTTCTTCTACAACCAAAATCTATCTATTTCCCCTTGGCCTGATCTGATATAACTTTGTTTTCCCTTCATGTTTCTCTTCACGTGTTTCTCTTGCAGCTGGGGGCTCTTACTTCATGATTTCTCGGTCACTCGGCCCTGAGTTTGGAGGTGCTGTGGGTCTGTGTTTCTACCTTGGAACAACTTTTGCAGGAGCCATGTACATACTTGGTGCCATAGAAATCCTGCTGGTAAGTCGTTTAGCGAAAGGTTTGTAAACTCCAATAACTATTTCAAGTTTCATGTACTAAGAAACCAAAAGTATTGCTTCATGAAATGAGAATGCATAATATTTCATAATACCATCCCAGTCTATCTTGGAAAAATCAAGGTTGAATGATTCTACTTGTACGTCCTATTTTACTTGTATAATTTGCTTTATAAATCAGTCCAGTTTTAATCATTGTAGTGTAGATGCAATAAAAAAACAGTTTATTATGCTGGCTTGGTTGGTATAGTGTCTTAGAAATGCAGAATAAATGTAAATGCCTAATTTGAAATTGAAAAGGTGATGTGTATCCAGCAGATCAAAGAATGCAAGGAGAGAGAAGCTCAGCTAATGAATACAGAAAATGACTTTTCATCATTACTGGTGAAAGATTATTGGCCTGAAATGTTAACTACATCTCTGCCTCATCCATGAAAGACTCTGTGTTTCCCTCATTAGCCACCTCGGAACCCACAGTACCCAGGGTGGAAGTAGATCGACTTTGATGCAGAGGGACTGCCTAAGAAGTAGTAGCACTGTGTCTTGTGGCCACGGGATTTCAAGTCCCAGTAGCTCCCATGAGCACAGGTTTGTTAGGTTGCAGATAGTGTGGAATCTCTGGCACGTAGAACTGTTTGATAGTGGTGGCAGTGGAGATAACATCTTGGGAAGGTCTACCATGCTGCTACAGCTATTCGTGATGAGGAGAAAATCCAGGATTTTGCTTCTGATTTCTACGTCATGATGTCTGTTTGAGGGAATTTGTCTGAATTTTGGATGAGCTCCTCCAGCAGTTTTCAAAAAAATGTTAGATTACATTTAATTGAGTTTCACTATGTCAAGATAATTTTGTTTGCGCAAATAGACTGTTGTGCCCTGGAATCAAAAATAAATACTATAATGCCGACATGCATTGTTCACCTGCTCTTTTCTGACGACCATTATAAGGCATGGGGTTAGAGCAATCATTATTTATCCTTGTGCACTATTAGATTTTTTTAAATTCCTTGTTTAACTTAATTTAAATTAGAGATACAGCATAGAAACAGGCCCTTCAGCCCACCGAGTCCACACGGAACGTTGATCACTTGTTGTCACTACCCTGCTTCTGCATTCACTCCCTGTACACCAGGGGCAGTTTACAGAGGCCAATTAACCTACAACCCTGGACATGTTGGATGTGGGAGGAACCGGAGAACCCGAAGAAAATCCACATGGTTACAGGGAGAAAGTGCAAATGCAAACTCCTCACAGACAGCTCCTGAGGTCAGGATTGAACCCGGGTCTTTGGCACTGTTTGGCAGCGGCTGTGCCACTGTGCCGCCCTCTGCAGAAACGTAGGAAATATCTCATGGTGTATCTTCCTTTGCCGTGGTTGGCGAATCTACACTTGGCACAGAAAGGAAAGTCTTATGGCTTTGTGAAAGATACGTTCCCCATTGGGGTTTTTTTTAAATGGGCCATAAATTTAAATGGTAAAAGGTGGAAGATTCAATCCCCTGCCTTCTCGTAGCGTTTAAATGCTCAGTTTATTTTGCAATTACTTTTCTCTTGTTTTTGTTGCATTTTTGCCGCTGTTTGTCTTAATTCCACTGGTTCATTTTATTTTGCAGGCCTACATTGCGCCCAAAGCAGCTATATTTAAGCCTGTTGAACCGCATGAAGAAAGCACACCTATGCTTAATAATATGAGAATCTATGGGACAGTTTTCCTCATTTTCATGTGCCTGGTCGTTTTCATTGGCGTTAAATATGTTAATAAATTTGCTTCTTTATTTTTGGCCTGCGTGATCATATCCATCCTGTCCATTTATGTGGGTGTCATTAAATCAGCTATTTATCCTCCAGAATTTAAGTAAGTAAAAAATAGTGTTTCGCAACCACTGCTTGGTCAGAAAGGTAGTTGAACTAACAAAATTACTGTGAAATTGTGGACAAAAAAAACCACGTTTAATTCTGCATCCAGCAGAAATTCATGTGGACATCGGAAATATAAGAAAATAACTGCAGATGCTGGTACAAATCGATTTATTCACAAAATGCTGGAGTAACTCAGCAGGTCAGGCAGCATCTCGGGAGAGAAGGAATGGGTGACGTTTCGGGTCGAGACCCTTCTTCAGACTGATGTCGGGGGTGGGACAAAGGAAGGATATAGATGGAGACAGGAAGATAGAGGGAGATCTGGGAAGGAGGAGGGGAAGGGAGGGACAGAGGAGCTATCTGAAGTTGGAGAAGTCGACGTTCATACCACCGGGCCGCAAACTGCCCAGGCGAAATATGAGGTGCTGCTCCTCCAATTTCCGGCGGGCCTCACTATGGCACTGGAAGAGGCCCATGACAGAGAGGTCAGACTGGGAATGGGAGGGGGAGTTAAAGTGCTGGGCCACCGGGAGATCAGTTGCGTTAATGCGGACCGAGCGCAGGTGTTCAGCGAAGCGATCGCCGAGCCTGCGCTTGGTTTCGCCGATATAAATAAGTTGACATCTAGAGCAGCGGATGCAGTAGATGAGGTTGGAGGAGGTGCAGGTGAACCTCTGTCTCACCTGGAAAGACTGTTTGGGTCCTTTGATGGAGTTGAGGGGGGAGGTAAAGGGACAGGTGTTGCATCTTGTGCGGTTGCAAGGGAAAGTGCCCGGGGTTAGGGTGGTTTGGGTAGGAAGGGACGAGTGGACCAGGGAGTTGCGGAGGGAACGGTCTCTGCGGAACGCAGAGGGGAGGGGATGGGAAGATATGGCCAGTGGTGGGGTCCTGTTGTAGGTGACGGAAATGTTGGTGGATGATATGTTGGATCCGCTGGCTGGTGGGGTGGAAGGTGAGAACGAGGGGGATCCTGTCCTTGTTGCGAGTGGGGGGAGGGGGAGCAAGAGCGGAGCTGCGGGATGTAGAAGAGACCCTAGTGAGAGCCTCATCTATAATGGAGGAGGGGAAGCCCCGTTTTCTGAAAAATGAGGACATCTCGGAAGCCCTAGTCTGAAACACCTCATCCCGGGCGCAGATGCGGCGTAGACGGAGGAATTGGGAGTAGGGGATAGACTTTTTGCAGGGGACCGGGTGGGAAGAAGTGTAGTCCAGATAGCTGTGCGAGTCGGTGGGCTTGTAGTAAATGTCCGTCACTAGTTTTTCTCCTGTGATGGAGATGGTGAGGTCCAGAAACGGGAGGGAGATGTCAGAGATAGTCCAGGTATATTTAAGGGCAGGATGGAAATTGGAGGTGAAGTGTATGAAGTCAGTGAGTTCTGCATGGGTGCAAGAGGTAGCACCAATGCAGTCGTCGATGTAGCGGAGGTAGAGTTCGGGGATGGGGCCAGTGTACGTCTGGAACAGGGATTGTTCGACGTACCCGACAAAGAGGCAGGCGTAGCTAGGGCCCATGCGAGTGCCCATAGCTACGCCTCTGGTTTGGAGGAAGTGGGAGGAGTCAAAGGAGAAGTTGTTGAGGGTAAGAACCAGCTCTGCTAGGCGGAGGAGAGTGTTGGTCGATGGGGATTGGCTGGTTCTACGGTCGAGGAAGAAATGGAGGGCTTCGAGACCATCCTTGTGGGGGATGGAAGTGTAGAGTGACTGGACATCCATGGTGAAAATGAGGGAGTGGGGGCCTGGGAACCGGAAGTTATCCAGGAGATGGAGAGCGTGTGAGGTGTCTTGGACGTAGGTGGGGAGGGATTTAACCAGGGGGGATAGGATGGAGTCGAGGTAGGTAGAGATAAGTTCGGTGGGGCATGAGCAGGCAGAGACAATGGGTCTGCCGGGACAGTTGTGTTTGTGGATTTTGGGTAGGAGGTAGAATTGGGCCGTGCGGGGCTGGGGAACTATGAGATTGGAGGCACTGAGGGGTAGATCGCCGGAGTTGGTGAGGTCGGTGATGGTGCTGCTGATGAAGGTCTGGTGTTTATCGGTGGGGTCATGGTCCAGGGATAGGTAGGAAGAGGTGTCTGATAGTTGTCTGGCCTCGGTGCGGTAGAGGTCAGCACGCCAGACTACCACAGCCCCACCCTTGTCAGCGGGTTTAATTATTAAGTCCGGGTTGTTGCGGAGTGAGTGGAGGGCTGCACGTTCAGGAGGGGAGAGGTTGGAGTTAGTCAGGGGAGTGGAAAATTTGAGGCGGCTGATGTCACGCCGGCAGTTTGAGATAAAAAGTTCTAGTGAGGGTAGTAGGCCATCGGAAAAATGTGTAAACTCCACACAGACAGCATTTGCGGTCAGGGTGGTAGTTTTAATAAACAGTCTTCGTTCCAGAACTGAATAACAGCAATGATTTGGAGATACAGGCGATAATTATGCACTTTCCATCAAATCTGGATGTGCGAAAGAACCAAAGATGACAGGAGGTAAAATAATTTATCCAAGAGTGACGAGGGAGGGTGGGGGTGGAGAATAGGAACCTGAAGGGTAACATTTTTACACAAAGGGTGGTGGGTGTATGGAGCGAGCTGTTGACGGAGGTAGTTGAGACAAGAACTATCTATCGCAAGAAGCACTTACACAGATACATGAGTAGGATAGGTTTAGAGGGATATGGGCCAAATGTAGGCAGGTGGGACAAGTGTAGAGGGGCATGTTGGTTGGCGAGGGCAAGCTGTGCCGAAAGGCCAGTTTCCACGTTGTATGACTCCAAGTGGTGAGAATTTGGAATGTGTACAGGATTTAGCTGTATACATTTGGATGAGGATTGAGACAGGAGGTGCTTCTTTATTTTATATTTGGCCGGTGATGATAATCATCCTATCCATTATGTGGGTGTCATTAAATCAGTTATTCATCATCCAGAATTTAAGTTAAAATATTGCTTTGTGGAAGGATGTTTCAAAGTTATTCAAAATAATGAATGCTATTAATGGAGTAAAAGGAATTTTGGATAATGGACAAAAATGGGAGGGGATAAAGAACATGAAATAGCAGAATAAATTGTGACTGGATTGCATTGCCGAAAATATTGGTGGAAGCCAATTTGATGATCACCTTCAAAGGGAAGTTAGATCAGTACCCTGAGGCGAAGACTAAAAGTCCACTTAATTGAACAGTTGATTTGGAGAGGTTCAGTGGGTTCAAGGACTTCCTTTAGTTCAGTTTTAGTTTTGTTTAGTTCAGAAATACAGCGTGGAACAAGGCCCCTCGGCCCATCTGGTCCGTGCCGACCAGCGATCCACGCACACTAACACTATCCTACGCACACTAGGGACAATTTACAACAATACCAATCCAATTAACCTACAAACCTGGATGTCTTTAAAGTGTGGGAGGAAACCGGAGTTCCCGGAGAAAACCCACGCAGGTCACAGGGAGAACGTACAAACCCCGTACATACAAGCACTTCAGTGTCAGTTCACAGTTATCAGTTCACAAGTCTGGACCGATCGAACCCAGGTCTCTGGCGCCGTAAGGCAGCAACTCTACCGCTGCGCCATGGTGCCGCCCTTTCTATAATAATATTGTTGGAACTAGAGTGAGGATAAATTTGAAATATTTGTTACAATTATGCAGTAACAATGTGTGTAACAATCAAAGACTGTTTAATGAAGGTTAGAGTTATAGAACATCCTTTTATTTTCCATTAGAATTTGCATGTTGGGAAATCGAACTCTCTCAAGAAATCTGTTTGATGTTTGTGCCAAAACTACAGTAGAAAACAACACTGTAGTGACCACCAAACTGTGGGATATATTCTGCACTAAAAATCTGACAGATAGTTGTGATGAATATTTTGTTCGAAATAACGTCACAGAGATCCAAGGAATTCCTGGAGTGGCCAGTGGCATAATAAAAGGTTTGTACAAATTTGACTGGAACATTCTATAACATTTATGTAAAAAGGAATTATTTATTTGTGTTTGAAAAGGTACAGAATGTCGTTCAGTACTTTCTGAGTTAAACTTTTAGTGGTCTGATTAATCATATCTATTAATGTACTCTTTTTAAAATGATATTGTTCAATGCTTCTGTTAATTTAGTAACATCATAGTTCATAAATGATTCTTAGTAAGTTAGAATAAACCCCATCAAAGAGTGGTTAGAGTAAAAAAACGCCAATAAATAACTGGAGTAAACAGAACCCATCTTGTGAATCTTGTGAAGGACCTCCTGCCATTCAAATGAACATCTTTTATTTTGCGCTGTGTCCTAATTTGGGTTAATCAGATACACAGCATGCGTTTATATGTTATAGGCTTAATTATATCATTGGTGTTGGTTTATTATTGTCACATGTACCTAGATGCAAGGAGAAAGTATGTTTAAAAACTGCACATATTTGCATAATTTACAATATATATCATTTGCCGAGAGCTGTGGTGCACTAATTTTGCAGAGGTTATAGAGTCATAGAGTGATACAGTGTGGAAACAGGCCCTTCAGCCCAACTTGCCCACACCAGCCAACATGTCCCAGCTACACTGGTCCCAGCTGCCTGCGTTTGGTCCACATCCGTCCAAACTTGTTCTATCCATGTACCTGTGTAACTGTTTCTTAAATGTTGGAATAGTCCCAGCCTCAACTACCTCCTCTGACAGCTTGTTCCATACACCCACCACCCTTTGTGTGAAAACGTTACCCCTCAGATTGCTATTAAATCTTTTCCCCTTCACCTTGAACTTACGTCCTCTGGTCCTCAATTCCCATACTCTGTGCAAAAGATTCTGTGCATCTACCCGATCTATTCCTCTCATGATTTTATACATGATTTTCGGGTGATATTGCAATTAAGGTTAATCCAGTTTAGATAAGACAATAGACAATAGATGCAGGAGGAGGCCATTCGGCCCTTCGAGCCAGCACCGCCATTCAATGTGATCATGGCTGATCATTCTTAATCAGTACCCCATTCCTGCCTTCTCCCCATACCCCCTGACTCCGCTATCCTTAAGAGCTCTATCTAGCTCTCTCTTGAATGCATTCAGAGAATTGGCCCCCACTGCCTTCGAGGCAGAGAATTCCACAGATTCACAACTCTCTGACTGAAAAAGTTTTTCTTCATCTCAGTTCTAAATGGCCTACCCCTTATTCTTAAACTGTGGCCCCTGGTTCTGGACTCCCCAACATTGGGAACATGTTTCCTGCCGCTAATGTGTCCAACCTCTTAATAATCTTATACGTTTCGATAAGATAAGTTGAACTGACACAAACCTGGACCAATTTTTTTAAATGTCCCCTTTCTGGTCACATGCTTCCTCCTTGAATTTTAATATACTAACATATAGAAATTCAACTGTTAACATTGGAATTTTGTTCTTTCAATAAATGATGGTGTTACATGATTAAAAGTGGAATGATTTGTTGCTTACTCAAAGAATATATATGTAAGGGACAGCCTTATTTATTGAGAGGTTTTGCTCAATGCTAAATGTAGCATTGTCTCGGCAAGGCAATGCTACTTTCAGGATAAACTTCCCGAAATGTTTTATTGCTGTGCCTCTGTTCTTGAGGCACTGACTGGTATGTCACAGCCTTCAAGGTTCTGATTTACACTTGCAGGCCTGTTTATGACGATTTAATTTGTCCACATACGCATTAGAATATTTGGAGTTTTTTTAGCAACTTTGAGCCCCATTGAGGGATGTGCTGCCATTGAAGAGGCTCCAGAGGAGGTTCACAAGAATTCTTGTGTCCTCATGGTATTGATGGAGGGCATTTCAGCCAATCAAGTCAATACCTGTGCTCAGACCAATCCCATTCCACCATATTTTCCTTGTAATTAATTTTTACTAGTTTCCCAAAACTGGTAACATTTTGTCACCCTGTACAAAGGGGCAAATTACAGTGGTCAGTTGGTATTGCAACCCTCACTTCTTTGGAGCGTGGAAGGAACCCGGAGCACCCATGGAAACCCATGTGGTCAGACATAGGAAGGACGTACGCATACCAGATAGGTAGCACCCAAGGTCGGACTCGAGCTTGGGTCATTAGAGCGGTGAAGCACCAATGAGATTTATTTCCTTTTAATCTGTGGCACTTGCATTCACTGTGTAATCTTTGACTTTAACATAGAAAATCTATGGAGCAACTACATGGCCAAAGGAGAGGTGCTCGAAAAGCATTCTTTGCCCTCTGTTGAGGCTGCTGGATCTAGGAAAAATGTGGCCGTGTATGTTTTTGCAGACATCACCACTACCTTTACCATGTTAGTAGGGATCTTCTTTCCTTCAGTAACTGGTGAGTAATACTTGAATCACTTTAAAGGATTTGTAATTAATTTAAGCAGTTGTTTGATAAATTAGTACCAGTGTGTTTCATGTCTGGGACCAAGTCCAGTCCGAACTTGATGGAAGTTTTTCGACTGATGCCAAAAATGGTCCATAGGAGAATGCAGTTGGTAGATTTCAAAAGAGTATGGTTTCCCTTTTTATATATTCACAGCCTTAAGGTTTTCAAAACAATCCCAAATGTTTTTCCTTGGAAGATCATGGGCCAGAGTCATATAGTGTTGAAGCAGGCCCTTCGACCCGACTTGACCACACCAACCAACATGTCCCATCTACACTAATCCCACCTACCAGCGTTTGGCCCATATCCCCCTAAACCTGTCCTATCCATGTGCCTGTCCAAATGTTTCTTAAACGTTGTAATACTACCTGCCTCAACTACCTCCTCCAGCAACTCATTCCATACACCCATCACCCTCTGTGTGGAAATAGGTACCCCTCAGGTTCCTTTTAAATCTTTCCCCTCTCATCTTAAAGGTTCTCACTGTGTTGCTTTTCTTCAAGGAGACTTTGAGCAAAGTCTGTATCCTTTTTTTTTGCTCTGCCCTGTGATCTTGTGACAACTTAGAATAGATTCCGCACCAGCACAGGAACCAACTTTTGGCTAATTTGACCCATACGACCCATCACAATATGATTGAGAACGTTGGACAATGGAATGGCTAGAGGACTAGAAAGCATCTCAGCAACAGTACTCAAGGTCTTCCCTCCAGAACTTGAGGTGGATCAATCCAATAGTTTTTGCTACTGATGTCAAACACAGGTACAGGTTGATGCATGGAAAATGTTTAGTGAATCTTTGGTCTAGGTAGAGGATCAAAATAGGAACATTGCTTTTGGGTAAATAAAGCAGTTTGTTTAGGTATGTTATTAGTGGTATTTGAATATTACGACTGAAGATTTATTTTTGCAATTATCATTATGTTTCACTCATTATTCCTTTACTTTTTATTTAACATTTTTCAATGAATGCGCTTTGGTGCTATGTTCTATTTCTGAACCAGGTCTGCACTAACTAACTCTTCTGATTTAGACCTAATCAAAATACTTCTGTGACCTAATGGAATATTTACTTTAATACTTGCACCAATAACATAAAGGGATAACTGATGTATATATTTTCATAACCTAATTTGTTTCTGTTGCAAACGTTAATGTTCTATGAAGCAACCAAGAGGGATGTTTTGCACATAACGTTTTCTGAATTTCAATGAGGCCAACATGCATTTACATAGATACATAGAAAATAGGTGCAGGAGTAGGCCATTCGGCCCTTCGAGCCTGCACCGCCATTCAACATTCATTTCTGTTATTTCATGTCGTGAGAGTTACATTATATATAGAAATTTTTATATCCGATAACTAAGACCCCATATGCATTATTGAAGTGCAGCCGAAGGCACAATGAACAAAGAGTTGACTTAATTGAAATCAAAGTAATCTAAGAAATCTATAGCATTAAAGGAGGCTATTTAGTCCCTTGTGTCTATACCAATAAAATCAGAACAATCAAAATAAACTGTTGCAAGTCTGATAGTAAAAGTAATAAAATATTGGGAATACTCAATGAGTTGGGCAGCATCTGTCGAAAGGAAAAGGGAGTTAAAATCTTGGGTCAAAACTGGGGAGGAGAAAAATTGCGTTTAGTTTAAAGTTATAGAAAAGGTGAGTGGGCTGTGCGACAAAAGGAGTATCTCTGAAAGGATAAGTTGATCTAGAGATACAAATAGACACTGGGTGCTGTAGTAACTCCCTTTCTCCCTTCTGAACTGTTGATACGTTGTCAGGCAATTACAATACAGCACCCACTGTTGTTGGGACTTTTAGCTTAGTCATCTACATTTTAGCCATGATACCAAGCTTGGAATGGAAGAAGTAAACCATAAATTAAAATAACATAGGGCACCAGAATTGTATCCATTTATGTAATGCTAGCAAAGACGGCTGCAGTTGGTTATGTTAGTATCTACATCATCTGGTCAGTTGATGTTAAAGAAATACAAGAATAAAAGAGCTTCAATCCAAAGACTGAAACATTATAAAAGGTAACAAAAATATACACACTACCAACACGAGTAGATAATCGGAATCTTTTTCTCAGGGTGGAAATGTCAAAGACTAGAGGCCATGGCTTTAAGATGAGCACGGCAAAGATTAAGTGAGACAGACGTGCGGGGCAAGTTTATTTACACAAAGTGGTGGGTGTCCAGAATGCACTGCTGGGGGTAACAGAGGAGATCCAGACATGAGTAGCATTTAAGAGGCTTTTAGATTTGCACATGAATAAGCAGGGAATGGAAGGATATTGATCATGTGCAGGCAGAGGGGATTAGTTTATCTTGTCTGAACACGATGCCAAGATAAACTGATCCTCTGCCTGCACGAACCACATCCCTCCATTCTCTGCATATCAACAGCCTGTTCCTGAGGCGTACTGTTCTATGTTCAGATCGTTTATTGTGATAGTTTTTTTTAAACAATGGAGGGTTTGTGAAAACCCTAAAAATCTCTCATTTTTGAGCGCTTGAGCCCCGCTTTGTCTAAATTAACAGTCCCTTTCTAATCCTCACTTTGTTTTGTTTTTGCATTAATCATATCATATCATATCATATATATACAGCCGGAAACAGGCCTTTTCGGCCCACCAAGTCCGTTATTGATTTTTAAAACATTTATTGGATATTTTGGTTTGTTGTTATCTCCTGAGTACTGTGACATTCTCTGCTAATACAACCACACTCTCGGATTTATTTAATCTGCAGCTTTATTTAATTAATGATGATTTTCTCAATTTAGCACCATCAGTTTATTTCTAATAGCTAACAATACCTCTTTCTCCTTCTTCACCAAATCCCATTCCATTTCCAACCACATTCCACATGCTCCAGTTGAAGCAAAAACTTAGCAGCACTGAAAAATAACATTTTGGGCAGCATTGTTAAAAAGCTAATGTTTCAAGTGACAGACCCTGACAAAACAGTGATTTATTTTCAGTCGAAACAAAGAACTGCAAATGCTGGTTTATACCAAAGATAAACACCTTGTGCTGAAGTAACGCAGAGGGTCACCTTCATCAATAGTCAATAGTCAATAGTCAATTTATTTGTCACATACACATAAATGTGCAGTGAAATGAAAAATTAACCGCAGTTCAACAATAAGACCAATAAAAATAAGCAATAACACATACAATCATAAACCAACACCAAACAAAAGAAACATCCATCACAGTGAGTCTCCTCCAGTCACCTCCTCACTGTGATGGAAGGCCACAATGTATTTTTCTCTTCCCCTGCCGTCTTCTCCCGCGGTCAGCTGAAAGTGGGGGGTGGGGGGGGGGGTTAAGAACTGGAGGTGAGAAAAGACCAGGACCGGCAACAAATGGCCTCGGGCAGGGGGAGTTATTTTCAGTGTTTAGTTCAGTGCAGGACACTTTGCAATACATAATGGGAAACAAAGATTATTTTAGAAATATGTTTTCATTGCAAATGATAGCTGTACCTGAGACCTGTGGAATATTTTTATTTGACATGTGATTGAAATACAATTGTCATAATGCTACTAGGCAGGTTGCATATTTTTTCTTTAAAGTAATTAAAAAAAAATTTAGATCCTCACCAAAAGGTTGTACCTTCAGATTTGCTTGAACATAATTTATAATCTTTTCAGCTGTATTCAACCTAGTACTTTGTAGAATTTAATAGAAAATAGAGTGGAAATAATATTTAAACTTAAAATCAGAGTTACTTTTTTTTTCCCGCACTTTACTATCCATCATCTGTTGTCATTTGCTAGGTATCATGGCAGGTTCCAATAGATCGGGAGACCTGAAGGATGCACAGAAGTCTATTCCTGTCGGCACGATCATGGCCATTGCTACAACTTCATTGATTTGTATCCTTTTCATTTCATTGAAAATACACTCGTCGTATCTTTTACATTTTTCACCGAGATTAAAATCTGAGTAGGTGGTTAAGTAGTCGCCGTGATCCCATGTTGTAAGAGACAGTTTGTTTGCCATTTTGTTTAGAGAGAGGGCGGAAACAGGCCCTCTGGCCCACCGTGTCCACATTGACCTGCGATCCCTGCGCATTAACACTATCCCACACACTCTAGGAACAATTTACATTTACCAAGCCAATTAACCTACAAACCTGTACCTCTTTGGAGTGTGGGAGGAAACTGAAGATCTCGGAGAAAACTCACGCAGGTCATGGGGAGAACGTACAAACTCCTTGCAGACACCACCCGTATTCAGGATTGAACCCGGGTCCCTGGCGCTGTAAGGCAGCAACTCTACCTCTGCACCACTGTGCCACCCTTTCTCAGTTGTTTCCTCAATTATCACTTGTCTGATTTATTGACAAGTTAGAAGAAAGATGAATGGGACAGCCTTGATTATTTTTGAAAAGCCATTCAAAAAATGTAAACTATTTTACTTGGAATTCATTATTCCCTTTTACGTTTTTACCTTGGAGAGTGTATTCCACACTCTCATTTCAAGTCAGCTGCTTTGATTAATTTAACGATACAGCTTGGAAACAGGAGCTTCGGCTCACCGAGTCCACGCCGACCTGTTCACACAAGTTCTATATTCCCCCACTTGTGCATCTACTCCCTACACAATGGGGGGCAAAGTGGAGGCCAATTAACCTACAAACCCAAATGTCTTTGGGATGTGGGAGGAAACTGGTGCACCCGGAGGAGACCCACACAATTACAGGGAGGACCTGCAAACTCCACACATACAGCATCCGAGATCGGAATCAAATCCCGGTCTCTGGCGCTGTGAGACAGCAGTTTTACCGGCTGAGTCACTTTGAGCTGCAATTTCAAAATGGCCATATCATACAAACTATTTTTCAGATGATAGTCAGAAACCCATATCCTAGAATTAAAAGGAACAAGAATGTCTCGCATGTGTTTTGAACCACCGTGATATTCACCAGAACCATTGCGTTATGTAAAGTTTGGTGCTAGAATTTATTTAGTGCACCTTCAAAGAAAAAGTGCTGTGTTATTCAAAATCAGAGTAAGTCAAAGAACAAGATGAACATGTATGGAACGTTATTTTACCTGACTGAAAATCAGACTTGAGTAGCGTGGTATTATTTGGAGCTTGCATTGAAGATGTTGTGCTTCGTGACAAGTGAGTTCCATCATTGTGAAATTTGCAATCTTGCAAAACAGGATTGTTCAAAATATGTTTTATACGTCTATTTTTCACTTAGTGTAGTAATCAGTAAAATGATCTATGCTTTAATCTTCCTTTCTGAAGTGTAATAAGCATTATTAACTTTCATAAGTTTAAAAATGATATTGTTAATTAAAGCCAAAGTTATAATTACATTTTTGCTCTGTGTGTGTGTGTGGGAAATGTGTATGTTTTGTACATTCTCTTTGTTAGTCTGGCCCACAGTATTCAATCCTTCCAAGCAGGCTACAATAATGCAACATTTTGTCCGGTGTTTAATCTGATGTTTTCAGCATTTGCACATAAATATTTTGTAAAAAATCATGGATCCAGCCTTTCCAATAATCTGCTCACTGATGCCCAATTTGCATTTGCTCTCTCCATTTGCTCATCCTCTCATCACAACCATGATCTGTCTTGAGAGATTGACATCAGATGATGACAGACATAGAAAAGTGCAGCATGGAAACAGGCCCTTTGGCCCACAATATCTGTGCTAAATATGATGTCAACCTAAACTAATCATCTGCCTGCCTTACATACCCCACCTACATACCTATGTGCCTATATAAAAGCCTCTTAAATGCTTCCATCATATCTGCCTCTACCCCTGGCAGTGCATTCTAGGCATCCACCATCTTCTGTAAACAGAAACTTGCCCCGTACATCTCCTTTAAACATTGCCCCTTTCACTTTAAACCTATGCCCCCTAGCCTTTGACACATCCACCCGAGGGAAAAACGTTCTGACTGTCAACTTTATCTGCACCGCTGTTAATTGTATGTACTTCTGTTAGGTTTCCCCTCGGCCTCTGCTCCAAACATCAAATCATCTGTGAAATTTTTAAAACCCTAATAGGACTGAATCACTTGAGAATTAATGGGCGTCTGACTGTTTGGCATAAAGGAAGATGGTTGTGGTTGTGAAGGTTAATCGTCTCCACCTAAACCAGTCGCAAAGATGTCCCTTCAGGCAATGTTCTTTGCCCAACCATCTTCAACTGTTTTGTTAGTGCTCTTCAGGATAGAAGTTTGGATTTGCATTATAGAGCGTTCAATTACATTTACAACCACCCCCAGTTTAAATTCCGTTTGGAATATTTTGGAGGACCAAGAACCACCTGAATTACAATTTTTTTTGCTGCCTGCAGGCATCAGGTTAGGACACAGCATGCAGGCTTGAATTTAAATGGCATAAGAACCATTTCTACACAGCATTTAATGTTTCCTCCTATAATAGATCTATGCCCTTTAGAGCCTAATCTCATATTTTAAATGACCAATGCACCGCTTATTGTTTTTGATCCCACTTATAATTTCCACATAAATAATGATGGCAGATTTTTGTCTTTAACTGTGTTACTGCCCATGTTACAGATTTAACCACCTGCTCTGTGTTATAACAACTGATATACTAACAAACTACTTAAACTTCAGGAAGCCTGTGTGCTTTGCTGACCTCTTCCCCTTTCAAAAAAATTGAGTGTTTTTGTTTCTGGGCACAAATCTGCAAGACCTCTGCTTAAGATTACTGTCATGTAGAGATCCAGATCTCCAGCTGTGGCCTTAATTGAGATTAATGGTCCTGGTTAATAGTGGGAATAGAGGCTATCAGACGTCCCTTATCTATTTGACCAATTAACTAGCCGATGGGTGATCCATACTTTACCTCTTTAACCCATGCCTAATGATACTGTCAGTTATTAAAAGACAAAGTGTCAATATTGTTTTTGATTTACAAGCATTCGCAAATTGTCAAGGCATTGAGTTCCAGAATTCGCACAACTGGTTTTATTCTTTATTGACCTAGCTACAATTTTGAGTAGTAACAAGGAACTGCAGATGCTGGTTTACTTAAGAAAGACACAATGTGCTGGAGTAACTCAGCGGGTCAGGTAGCGTCTCTGGAGAACAAGGATAGGTGAGGTTTTGGCTCCAGCCAGGCCTGACTAGATCTATGGGTTGGACCCAAAGATTATGTGTCTGTCTTAGCTACAATTTTGAAATGGGCCCTTGCACCAGATTCTTCCAGCAGAGGAATTAATTGCTTTGTATCCATTCTATCTTGTTATTATATTCTTATTGTTGCATTGAAAGAGAACTTAAATATTTGATGATAAAATTAGATGTCCTCAAAAATTAAGAATCTTTTTAGATCTTACAAATCAGTGCAGTAAAATTAAAATCAAAACAATGACAATACTTAATTTTTAATACCAATCTATGGCCAGCAATTTAACTAAATTATAGAGACAGAGTGCTTTTATGTATAAAAGTTGCAATAACTTCAAGCAAGATTGTAGAGTTGTAGAAATCCAAGATTTGCTGACCAAAATATCTTTGGTCCTTACCATTAAAATGTTTCAATTGAAGTATATTGTAAACATTATATGATGTTGTACTTGTAATAGATGTAAACTAAACTCATTCTGTAAATAGTATGGTCTGAAGCCTGTTTTGGACTCATTTAAGGTCATATATTTATTTAAGCTTGAATTAGGTATCAAATTCTTAATCACATATCGACTGTTAATATTGCCTAGAAATCTTATTGAAAATTAACAGAAAAATAGTTTAATTTTTTAAGCTGTTTTTTTGCTCTCCAATCTTTATACCATTTTTTCCCAAGTAAATCGCTGTCGAATCAAGACCAGTCCTAAACCTATTGCTTTATTTCATAATACTTTAGCCTGTTTCGGCTAAAGAGATGCACCAGTTTATTCGTATCATCAGATATCACATCACCCCTTAATTATTTTTACTAGAATACTTTCATCAACATACAATGTAATACTGCATTGAAACAAAAAATGCAAAGCAAATCTTTACTTTTCCAACACAATAGCCTGACCTACAAGAGGAAATTGTGATCCGATAAATTGTGCCAAATTTTATGAAATAGATTTGTTTATGCAATCATTTTATTTTCTAATATGCATACTTTTTACACCAAGAGTAGTTTTACTTTTTATGGTTTTGTTGCATCTCATCATTTATAAGTAAGAATTTCATTGTTCCATTTCAGGACCCGTGACAATAAAACTCTTGGCAATAAAACACTTGACTCTTAACCTTTCATTCTCCTGTCCAGGTATGGTGACGCAGTGAGGAACAATCTGGTGGTGGGAACGCTAGCATGGCCTTCCCCCTGGGTTATCGTGATCGGATCGTTTTTCTCGACCTGCGGAGCTGGTTTGCAGAGTTTAACTGGGGCTCCACGGTTGTTGCAAGCAATAGCTAAAGACAACATCATCCCTTTCTTAAGGGTGAGTAGCACAAGCATCTTCCTACCTCCACCTATATTCTTCCTTTGTCCCGCCCCCCTGACATCAGTCTGAAGAAGGGTTTCGACCCGAAACGTCACCCATTCCTTCTCTCCCGAGATGCTGCCTGACCTGCTGAGTTACTCCAGCATTTTGTGAATAAATACCTTTGATTTGTACCAGCACCTGCAGTTATTTTCTTATACATTATAAAGGTCTTTAGATGAAACCCCTTCCCTTCTGTGACCGTCTAGATTTGTTTTTTGGAAGGAGATCCTGCAAATTAAACTGAATGAAAACTTCTAAATATATCTCACTTCCAAAAAAATATTTAACCATTATTTTCCAATCCCACTCATTTTTGTTCTGCTGTTGCTTCCTGTATTCATGCTGCCTCGTTTGTACCTTACACTACATACATCCAAACAATTACAAATTAAACAGTATAGAAACGGATAATTGCTTTTTAAATCATATAACATTAACCTTTGACGCGGTAAATAAAGTTATTGAAGAATAGTTGATTTCACTTTCCAATTATTACCTGCGTGGCACTCAGCTGTGTAATCAACCAAATAGATGCTGTCGGTGTAGGAAGGAATTGCAGGTGCTGGTTTCTACCGAAGATAGACACAAAGCTGGAGTAACTCAGCAGAACAGGCAGCATCTCTGGAGAAAAGGAATAGGTGACGCTTTGGGTCGGAACCCTTCAGACAAATTCATGCAGTAATTGTTTAATTAGTTCCCTCCACAAAGAACAAAAGTCTGTGAAAAGCAGCATTGCAGGATATTTCAATTCTAACCTGCTTTATTATTATAATTGCTGAGATCCAATTTATTTTTTTAGTTGCTACAATACTTTAAAATATGTCGGACACTTTTATCACAATAACTGTAGATAATACCCCACCAGCAGAGTGGACCAAAAAAAGTGGTAGTACATGGGCATATAGTTATATATAGGATGCTGGTTTATACCAAGGCTAGACACAAAGTGCTGGAGTAACTCAACAGGTCAGGCAGCATCTGTGGAGAAAAAGGATGGGTGATGTTTTGGGTATATTCATTTAGTCAAGTCAAGTCAAATTTATTTGTCACATACACATACACGATGTGCAGTGAAATGCTAATGGACTGATTAGCAATTGTGGAAATAAACCATGCCTCAAAGCAGATAACTGGTGACATTAGGGCTAATAGGTAGAAATGGCAGTCTAGTTGCTAAGAGTTTTTTGGGAAAGCTTTAACTTTAGATTTAGCATTTCACCATCATTTGGTTTCCCCCCTCAGTCTTATAGAGTCATAGAGTCCTACAGCACAGAAAGAGGCCCTTCGGCCCATCGTGTCCGCGCCGCCCGTTACCAAACACAGTCTAATTTTAATCCCATTTTCCCGCAATTGGACCGTAGCCCTGAATGTTGTAGCATTTCAAGTGCCCATCCAAATGCCTCTTAAACGTTGTAAGTGTTCCCGCCTCCACCACAGTGAGTTCCAGACTCCAACTACCCTCTGGGTGAAAAAGTTCTTTCTCACATCCCCCCGAAACCTCCCTCCCCTTACCCTGTATCTATGTCCCCTCGTTGTTGAACCTTCCACCAGTGGAAAAAGTTCCCCGCCATCTACCTTATCTATGCCCCTCATGATCTTGTACACCTCGATCATGTCCCCTCTCAGCCTTCTCTGCTCCAGGGAAAACAACCCCAGTCTGCTCAGTCTCTCCTCATAGCCGAGGCCCTTCATCCCTGGCAGCATCCTGGTGAATCTCCTCTGCACCCTCTCCAAAGCTATCACATCCTTTGTATAATGTGGTGACCAGAACTGTACACAATACTCCAGCTGTTGCCTCACCAGTGTTCTGTACAATTCCATCATTACCCCCCTACTTTTATATTCGATGCCCCGGCTAATGAAGGCCAGTAACCCATATGCCTTTTTGACCACCCTGTCCACCTGTCCTGCTGCCTTCAAGGACTTGTGTACCTGTACTCCAAGGTCCCTCTGTACCCCTGTCTTCCCTAGGGTCCTTCTATTCATGGTGTACTCCCTCTCCAAGTTATTTCTGCCAAAGTGCATCACCTCGCACTTTTCAGGATTAAATTCCACCTGCCACTGCTCCGCCCATCTGACCATCTCATCTATATCTTCCTGCAGCTTGCAGATCCCTTCCTCGCTATTCACCACCCCCCCCCACCTTTGTGTCATCTGCAAACTTGCTGATCATGCCCTGTACGTTAACATCCAGATCATTTATGTAGATTACAAACAGTAAGGGACCCAACACCGATCCCTGCGGCACCCCACTGGACACCGGCCTCCAGTCACAGAAGCACCCTTCTACCATCACTATACTTAGAATGATTGTGCCTTGTGCATAGTAGGATTGTTACTGAACTGTATGCAAACAAAAATCACTGTATTTGCAAACACATGACAATAAAGGACCATTGAACCATCAACAATATCACAGCAAATTAATTTTTGAAACAATAAAAAAAATGAGGCTTTTTAAGAATAACTATAATCTGAATATCAAGAGAGCAGGGATGATTTATAACTTAAAGATGGAGTTTCACACATGCCTCAAATAGCATCAATCTATCTTTTGATTTTACAATTCCAATGCTGATCTCATTAAATGAAACAGAACTACCAATGCAACTTTATGCTTATGCTTTAGAATTATAAGATTTACATTTTTCCCAATATTGCAGGTATTTGGCAATGGAAAAGTCAATGGAGAGCCAACCTGGGCCCTACTTTTAACAGCCATCATCGCTGAACTTGGAATTCTGATTGCTTCCCTTGACATGGTGGCTCCCATTCTTTCAATGTAAGCGGATTTTGTTGTAAATTGTATATCTTAAGCAGTAATTTCATCTTTATTTTTCATCAGTTTCACTAATTTCTCCACCTTTTGTATATCCCTTCATTTAACATTCTGTTTCCCCATCTCATTCTTTTCTGGATCTGTCATTTTCCAAAAAAGGAAACATGCATTAATATTTTTTTTATTAAATAGGTCAGAGATATGAGCAGAGGGCTGGAGGCAGGTTTGAAGAGTTGTGGATTGTGAAGAAAGTAGTGGGGGGGGGATGGTAGGTTGCGGAGTGGAGGAATATCCATTTTTGACCATAAATATATACAGGGAGGAGATATGAGCCACTTGTATCTGGCATTTTATTTAATACTAGACCAAGTGGACCCCTTGGGCCCAAACCTCTCCTGCATTGGTGCACCACCCTGTCCTCCCCCACCCCCCCCCTCCCCTGTCTCCTCAACCCCCCCCCTCCCTTCTCCCTTCTCCCCGCACTCCCCCTCCCCTCCTTTTAAACTTTAAAATGTGAGTAACTTTAAAAATATAACACCGATTTCAATAAAACTACTTGCATTATCATTAAAGTGACAATGGTGAGTAAGGTGGGCCTAAAATTGTCACGCTATCGTTCACCGTTTTGGCTGAAGTTTAGTCACAAACAAGATAACAAATGAGAGTTTTAGTATATAGATTACCATTTTTAAAAAGTGATCTGTCCTTTATGTTTTGCAGGTTTTTCTTAATGTGCTACTTGTTTGTCAATCTGGCCTGTGCAGTGCAGACGCTTCTACGAACCCCTAACTGGCGGCCCAGGTTTAAATATTACCACTGGTAAGGTGCTAAATCTATCAACTATTCTCTTTTTTGTTTAACTGAGGCACCAGTAAATCTCTCATTCGCTTCATTCCCTTTAATCCAGATGACTTTAATTGCCAGCTGAACGGTTTGTCTATCGATCGGTGTGACTGGTAGCATTTGACGTCGTACTTTGTTGCAATGTATCTTCAGTTATTGCATGAATTCATCTCTGTATCTATCTGCAGTAGTTGCATGAATTTAAGCATGATGGAGCTGAACAAGAGTAATTTCAGTATTTAATTTTTCAATTGATCAAAACAACATGAGTATTTAATTGAAGTGATTTAACCATTTTCTTTAGTACATCAATTCGCTCCACTAGAGTTCACCGTTTGCATCTAAGGCCTACAAAATGACAATAGAGATAAAGTTGTACTTTAATGTAAGAAAATAACTGCAGATGCTGGTACAAATCGAAGGTATTTATTTCACAAAATGCTGGAGTAACTCGGCAGGTCAGGCAGCATCTCAGGAGAGAAGGAATGGGCGACGTTTCGGTGGGCACGGAAGGAAAATTGTTCTGAAGGGCACGGAAGGAAAATTGTTCTGAAGGGTACGGAAGGTCGCCCATTCCTTCTCTCCAGAGATGCTGCCTGACCTGCTGAGTTACTCCAGCACTTTGTGAATAAATACCTTAAAGTTGTACTTTAATTGTCGTTTTGTTTTTCTTGTAGGGCTTTGTCTTTTTTGGGAATGAGCATGTGCCTTGCATTGATGTTCATTTCTTCATGGTACTATGCTCTTGTGGCTATGGTTATTGCCGGAATGATTTACAAGTATATTGAATACCAAGGGTAAGCATGAAACGAATTTACTTGATTACTCGATGTTCAAAATATCTTTTTTTCCTTAAATTATTTCTCTGTTCTTATTTCTAAAATATCTACTTATAACCACAAGGATTCAGACACTTTATACCAGAAGCTTTAAAATGAAAATGGACAGCTGGAATTTGGCATTACCATGTGCCAGAAAGCATGGTGTGGATAACACAGGCTATTTCTGTTGCCACTATAACATTTCTGAACACTTGTTTTGCTTTTACTCAATCATTTGTGTTTCTTACCATAATTTTACTACCCAAATATATTTTTGAAAAAGTTCAGTCTCTAATAATACCAACGGTAAAATAATCACATTTGATGGATTCATGTCATCCTGATCATTAATATCACTTGGGTTGTTACAGAATGATACTGACGTGATGGCTTTACAGGTTCCACATGTAAAGCTTAAAAGCCTAACAATAGTCATGTTTACTTCCCACACTGCTAAATATTGTCATTGGAAAATGTAGCCTAGAAATGCCATGAAGTTGCATGAGTGAAACTGAACAAGAGCAATTTTTGCAATTTATTTTTCAATCGACCAAGGCAATTTAGTTGAAATAATTTTAAACATTTTCTTCAGAATACGAATTCTCTCCACTTGAGTTCACAGTTAACGTCTAAGGTTCAGTTGTCTTCTGATGCCAATCACAGATGAAATAAAGCATTCTTAAAATGTGCAACTTCTGACCACTGCCCCATAGAGGGTATAAAAAAAACTATTTTGTGATGAATGTGAGCAAAAGGGCCTGCTTCCATGTTGTAGCTCTAAACTAACACTCGTCTCTACTTAATGCAAATAACCAAGTATATTGGGACGATTGTCCCACCGAAATCGGCATACATAGTTCAATGTTTGACTGTATATACACCACTCATTGGTCACTGCAGTCAATGTGGTATATTCTAATTACTGATCCAACGATTTGTGTTGTAAACTCACCAAAAAGCATAGGCATGGATATCCAACTTGTGACATTCGTCATCAATGTGGATTTGTATCTAAGTGATAGAAGCAGAATTAGGACATTTGGTCCATCAAGTCTACTCTGCCATTCCATCATGGCTGATCTGTCTCTCCCTCTCAACCCAATTCTCCTGCCTTCTCCCCATAACCCCTGACACCCGTACTAATCAAGAATCTATCAATCTCTGCCTTAAAAATATCCATTGAATCCATCTAGCTGGATTTAGCGCAGAAGTCAAATCAGTCTATCCAAAGAAGAAAAGTAGATCATCATGTTTCCAAGATTCTATTTGTGCTGAGCAAATTTACTCCATTTCTCATGGGTGAATCATTCTAATTGCTCTGCTCCAGAATGATTTGGTGTTTCTGCTGCACTGCACTTTGAGGGTGGATGATGCGGTGATCTCTGAGGGCCCGAGTAATTTTTATTTGAGAAAATGAGAGGTCAGCAGAGAATAACACAAGTTCCAGAAAAAAACATTCCGTGGATTAGAGGTGGTTCCATGTTGTAGGACAAAACCAGTTCTCTCTTTGGTGCCAATGGATTGCTGCCCTTGGGGCCAAGGAGAAAGTTCATTGGTATCTCATGATGCAGTTAAAGTTGCTGGAAGCCCTCATCCATCAGGCAACAATGTTCACCTCGAGGATCAGTTTGGCTCAAGGATCCCTTGAGGATCAGTTTGGCTTCTGGGAAACATAAATTATTCACTTCTGAAAAACAAAACTTTCCAATTTGCACATTGCCCTGATAACCTTTTTGTCTGCCTCAATTTACTGGTTTAGTAGTGTACTGAGCTGCTAATGTGGTGGGTATTGTGTTACAGAGTGGCACAGCTGGCAGAGCTGCTGCCTGGCAGCACCAGAGACCCAGGTATGATCCTGACCTTGGGTGCTGTCTATGTGGAGTTTGCATGTTAGAGTCATAGTCACACCGTACGGAAATAATCCGTTCGTCCCAATTTCCCCATGCCAACCAAGATGCCCCATGTACACTAGCACCACCTGCCTATGTTAGACGCATATCCCTCTAAATATTTCCTATCCATGTACCTGTCCAAATGCCTTTTAAATATTGGTATAGTTAATGCCTCAATTACCTCCTCTGGCAGCTCATTCAATACCCACCACCGTGCTCTCCCTGCGACAATGTAAGCTTCCTCCGGGTGCTCCGGTTTCCTCCCACATCCCAAAGACATGTGGGTTTGTAGGTTAATCGGCCGCTGGTGTGTAAAGAGTGGTTAAGAAAGTGGGATAACGACTAGCGTGGACACGTGGGTTGTCGTGGATTCAGCAGGCCTGACGGCCTGTTTCCTTGCTGTATCCCTAAACTAAACTAAAACTTGCATGTTGAAAGTTTGATTTCATAGCAAGTGTATATAAATATTTTAAATATCCCGTTGTACAGTGATCTACAAGGATGATGTAAATGCCAATTCACGACCGTGCCAAGTACTTTAACCAGATTTGACCGTATGACCACCTAGCTCTTCGATGTTATCTTTCCGCAGTGCTGAGAAAGAGTGGGGTGATGGGATTCGTGGTCTGTCCCTAAGTGCAGCTCGTTATGCTTTACTGAGATTGGAAGAAGGTCCTCCTCACACTAAGAACTGGCGGTAAAACAATTACAACTCCATAATGTAAAGCTGTAATGAAGGTCTTAAATGATCTAGTTGTATTGTGTGACCTCGGATGTTTAAAAAGATGCTAGAAGCTTACCTCAATAAGGGTTGCATTATTTCAAAGTGAATGATTTTCTTTCAAACGTGACAAAAGAACTTAAATCTGAATGCTTAATCAAGATGATTGTTCTGTTTGAATCTGTAACATATTTTACACCACTCCTCATTTCATGTAGTCTTGCTCTATTTAGTGTGAATACTATTTATAGTTGTATAGAAAAATAAGACCCAGATATGCACATTTGACCAACTTTATAATCACATAAGAATCGTAAGTGATCCATTGATCTTATTTACATTTTACCAGCTTCCTGCATGTTAGCATTTATAAATATCTGTAAAAGCCAAACACTGCCACCTCCCTTATCTCACAAAGTAGAGATTGAACCTACATTCAGTTCCTCTTGCTACACTTCCTTTTTTTCTGCTTTGTTTTTGAAGCATACTTTATATTTGCTGTGTTAATAGTCGTAAACGGATCATTTACCCTTCAGGCCTCCACATGCAAGCATTTCTGCAGAAGCATTAGCTCATTTCCCTCTGGCAGCATTCCTATGCTTTCTCTGGCCCTCCCCAACCATCTCCATTGCACCCTATGCCTATCTTCTTCCCCCCTCATTTTACCACATGCTGCCCCCCACACTGTAAAAATCCATATTTACATTGGTCTATAGGTCTACCAGTGCATTGATCTAAGACAATGTTTTGGTTATTAATTACTAAACAACCGAATATTATAATTTGGTTTTGGGTGGAGCCCTTTCATGAAAATTAAATACTTTATTTTCTTTAATCGGCTTCCATTTGCCCTCATTTGCCATTTGCCCTCATCCCTCCATAACTGGTTTATCCCCGGCAGAGCTTGATATTGCTATTAATAATGCTGTTATTTTCCGAATTGATCAATGGTTTCTTTCCTAGGCCTCAGTTATTAGTCATGTTGAAACTTGATGAGGATCTTCATGTGAAGCATCCCAGACTGCTGACATTTGCTTCCCAGTTAAAAGCCGGCAAAGGTCTTACAATTGTTGGTACAATCATTCAAGGGAATTTTTTGGAAAATTATGGAGAAGCGCAGGCTGCTGAACAGGTATCAAGTTTGTGAAAATTTTGTATTCGGCAACTTCCTATCAAAGTGATTTTTTTTTTCTTGCCAGAATAGGATCTTGGTATTTTCAAGTATTTTATATTAAGGCACAAAGACTGAATGTGGCCTGCCATTGTTGTGCTAAATAAAATTGGCAGTCTGATATTTAATGGTGGCACCAAGTTTGTGCTTTATATTTGCCTGGATAATTAATGCAAAGACCAATTTTCTCCTTATCTTGGAGATTAAATTTATTACAGATGATTTTATAAATGTCTTATTTTTAAAAAAGCAAAGGGCATCTACTGTTTTGCAAATGCATTTTAAGAGGGTCAGCAAGGCAGAGACCAAGATCGATTTGTGATTCATGAAAATTGTATCACCGATGATACATTGTGCACACTTCTTAAAACACATTCTCATTACAGTAGAATGTAGTTGGGTATTTTAGAAACTTGAGTAATAAAGTTTTCTAATTAATAATACCATAAGATTTGTTGAAGTTTTTCATATTCTGCATATATTTTGAAATCATTTATTCTAAGGTCATCAAAATTCTTTGAAAATTACAATCCTTTCTTTCACTGTCCCATAAAGCTGAACATAACCAATTTTAAATCTCTTAAGATAATGTTTAATTTGTCTATTAACCTGTTCAATATAAAACTGGTAACTGTGATAGGCCTAAAGAATACCAGTGGAGCAATTTGATATTTATTAAAAAATGTTATGTGCATGTTATGCAGTAGTTCAAATATAATTACACTTTGAATTACTTGCATTTAGACGATCAAAAACATGATGACAATTGAAAAGGTCAAAGGATTTTGCCAGATCGTGGTTTCTTCTAAGGTTCGAGATGGCATTGCTCATTTAATCCAGTCGTGTGGACTTGGAGGAATGAAGCATAATACAGTGGTCATGGGTTGGCCTTACGGCTGGAGGCAGAGTGAAGATCCCAGGGCTTGGAAAACATTCATAGGTAATGTTTCTTAGCATCTTCAGTGCTTATATTGTTTATCTTGATCTGATCTGCAACAATAGGATTTTGTCTCCAATTTTTAGCAATTCTATTACAGTCTCCAAATTATTCTGCCCCCGTGGAAGTGGAGGGCAGGTCATCTTATTGGCTGAGTGCCCGTAACACCCTGTTGGTGTGTTCTAGCAATGAGTGGTTCTTTCCAGCCATCGATGGACCTACGGATTACTGACCGAGTTCAACAGGCTGACTCACAGAGCACTCTTAAATAGACACAAAATGCTGGAGTAACTCAGCGGGACAGGCAGCATCTCTGGAGAGAAGGAATGGGTGACATTTCGGGTCGAGACCCTTCTTCAGTCTGACAGAAGGGTGTCGACCCAAAACGCCACCCATTCCTTCTCTCCATTTCATTCCAAAGAGGAAGAAAGATTCCAGGGGAGAATAAGCCAACCATGGCTGACAAGGGAGGTCAAGAAGAATATAAAAGCAAAAGAGAAGGCATATAACATTGCAAAGATTAGTGGGAAGCCAGAGGATTGGGATGTTTTTAAAGAACAACAAAAGGGAACTAAAAGGACAATACGGAGAGAAAAGAGGAAGTACAAATGTAAGCTAGCCAATAATATAAAAGAGGATAGCAAGTGTTTCTACAGATATATAAAGAGTAAAAAAGAGGCAAGAGTGGACATTGGGCCATTGGAGAATGATGCAGGAGAAGTGATAACAGGAAATCAAGAAATAGCAGAGAAATTGAATAACTTTTTTGCAGCAATCTTCACAGTGAAAGGCACCAGCAGTGAGCCAGCAATCCTAGAGAGTCAGGGGGTGGAAGTTAGTGGAGTGGCGATTACTAAGGAGAAGGTGCTAGGAAAATGGAAAGGTGTGAGGGTGGATAAGTCACCTGGACTGGATGGACTGCACCCTAGGGTTCTGAAGGAGGTGGCCTCAGAGATTGTGGAGGCATTAGTTGTGATATTTTAAGAATTACCAGAGTTAGGAGTGGTTCCTGAAGATTGGAAAATTGCGAATGTCACCCTGCTGTACAAGAAGGGAGCAAAGCAGAAGAGCGGAAACTATAGACCGGTTAGCCTGACTTCGGTGGTTGGTAAGATTTTAGAGTCAATTATTGGGCCATTCTTAGTCACGTGTGTGACCAAAAATGTAAAAAAATTACAGAGTACATCTCTTATTCTGAAAGCATTACAGGTATATTGTTTTGTACTGTATATATGACTTATATATGTTGAATTTTTTCAAGTGAAATTTTTATATGTTACACTGATAATGGTTGTTTAGAGTCCGAGGTCAAATATGACTGGTCACATGTGTGACCTCACACGGAAGTATTTTTTTCCATCTCATTTTTATCCTACAAACTCTGAATTTTAAAAAGCTATCTTTAACTGACATGCATTATAGTTCTGTAGGTAGGAAAATAGCAATGAATAAGATTAATATCTTAAGAATTTTTTTATGTATTTATTACTTTATGTGTAAGAAAATAACTGCAGATGCTGGTACAAATCGAAGGTATTTATTCACAAAATGCTGGAGTAACTCAGCAGGTCAGGCAGCATCTCAGGAGAGAAGGAATGGCCGATGTTTCGGGTCGAGACCCTTCTTCAATCTGAAGAAGGGTCTTGACCCGAAACATCACCCATTCCTTCTCTCCTGAGATGCTGCCTGACCTGCTGAGTTACTCCAGCATTTTGGAAATATTACTTTATGTGATGACGTCTGGTCACGTGTGTGACATTTTGGTTCACTTTCCAAAGAATGGCCCTATAAAGGATGAGTTTACTCAGTACTTTGAAATTCACGACTAAATAGACCAAAGTCAGCATGGTTTTGTGAAGGGAAGATCTTGCCTGATGAATCTGCTGAAGTTCTTTGAGGAAGTTAATAGCAGGACAGACAGAGGGGAGGCTGTAGATTTTGGTTTACCTAGATTTTCAGAAGGTCTTCGATAAGGTGCTGCACGTCAGGGTGCTAGGGACGATGGGAGCCCATGGTAGTAAAGGGAAGATACTAGCATGGATCACGAGCTGGCTGGATGGCAGAAGGGAAAGAGTTGCTGTAAAAGGTGCTTTTTCTGGTTGACTGCCAGTGACTAGTGGAGTTCCGCAAAGGCTTCTCTTCACGTTTATTAATGATTTGGATAAGGAGATTGAAGGCTTTGTGCCAAGTTTGCAGATGATGCTAAGATAGGTGGAGGGGCAGGCAGTGTAGAGGAAGCAAGGACTCTGCAGAAGGACTTGGACAGGTTAGGAGAGACGTGGGCAGAGAAGTGGCAGATGGAATTCAGTATAGCAAAGTGCAAAGTCATGCATTTTGGTAATAAAAATATAAGCATAGATTATTTTCTAAATGGAGAGAGAATCCGGAAATTGGAGGTGCAAAGGGACTTGTGAATGCTGGTACAGGACTCCCAAAAAGTTAATTTGCAAGTCAAATCGGTAGTAAGGAAGGCAAATTCAATGCTAGCATTTATATCAAAAGGACTGGAATATAAAAACAGAGGTTATGCTGAGGCTCTAAGGCACTGCTGGTCAGGCTGCATTTGGTGTACTGTGAGCAAATATGAGTCCCATATCTGAGGAAGGATTTGCTTGCTCTGGAGAGGGTCCAGAGGAGGTTTACAAGAATGATTCCAGGAATGCGTGGGTTAGCATATGGTGAGCGTTTGACAGCATTGGGCCTGTACTCGCTGGAGTTTAGAAGGTTGAGGGAGGACCTCATTGAAACTTACAGAATAATGAAAGGCATATATAACGAATGTTTCCACTGGTAGGAGAGTCTAGGGCCAGACGTCATAGCCTCAGAATTAAAGGGCGCTCTTTTAGAAAGGAGGTGAGGAGGAACTTCTTTAGTCTGAGGGTAGTTAGGGTAGACTGGGTGACGAAATCTCGCCCAAAAAACTTGTTTTTTGGATGACAAATAAAGATATCCTGAATCTGTGGAATTCATTGCCACAGAGGGCTGTGGAGGCCAAGTCAGTGGGTTTTTTAAAGGCAGAAATAGGCAAATTCTTGATTAGAACGGATGTCAATGGTTATGGGGAGAAGGCAGGAAAATGGGATTAGGAGGCAGAGATCAGCCATGATTGAACGGCTGAGTAGACTCGCTGGGCCGAATGGCCTAATTCTACTCCTATGACTTGTAAACTTGTGAAGCATGCATAACTTTGTGTGTTAATTTGCAAAAGTCTTTTTTCGGCAAATTGATTAACTGCTCGCAAGAAGATAACTGGGCCCTTATTTAAATTTTAATTTCCTTTGGAGACCTGTATCAGTTGCAACTCTAAAACTACAGCAAATGACCATTTGTAAACATCGAGGAATATATTTTACTGCTGGTTCCTGCAAATTTGCATTTGTCATTATGCAAATAAATTTCTACTTAAACCATGTGGAAAGTTAGTGCAATCGGCATTGCAAAGTGAGAGCTTCATTGAGTGGAATCAGCATTGACATAGAATTGGATAATAGCTGGAAAGTACATCACATTACTAGACATCCATTTTCCTCACTGACTTTGAGTTATAATAATAATAATAATAATAAGCATTTATTTTATGTAGCGCTTTACCAGGTGCTCAAAGCGCTTTACAAAAACAGTCATAACATAAAAACAAACAGACAAACTATCCTGACGGAGAAGCGGCGAACAAACAGCGCCAGCGTCCTCTCACGTCAGGGTCCGGCAGTAGACAACAAAAAGCACAGGACACACAGATACAATTTTAACACAAACAGCCATCACAGTGATTTCTCCAGGCACACCCTCACTGTGATGGAAGGCAAAGAAAAGTCATTATCTCCTCCTCATTCTTCTCCCGTGGCGCCACGAGGCAATCGAGGCTCCCAACTTTTGAAGCCCCCACCAGGCGATGGAAAGTCCCAGGGCCGAGCCGAGCCGAGCAGGCCGATGAAGGTCCTGAGCCCCCACTGGGCGATGGAAAGTGCCACGGCCAGGCCATGCAGGGCGATGAGGGGCCTGCGAGCGGGTCGATCGTACCTCGCGCTCCGGGGCGGTCGAAGCTGCTACGGCTGGAGCTCCCGAAAGCCGGTCGCCAGCCAGGGACCTGCGAACTCCCGATGTTGCGGTCTGCAGGGCCCACGGCCGAAGCCTCCGAGATGGTAAGTCCAGGCCCTGCGACCGGAGTCTTCAAGGTCGATCCCAGCTGGAGGCCGCCGACTCCATGGTGTTAGGCCGTAGCGCGAACGGAGACACAACACGGTAAAGGTCGCATCTCCGTTGAGGAGGAGATTAGAAAAAAAATGTTTCCCCCACCCCCCCACCACCCCCCACATATACAGAGTTAAAAATAGAACAAAACGTACATTAAACGATGACAATAGACAAAAAACAAAAAAAAGACAGAGAGACTGCCGGTGAGCCGCAGCTGCAGAACACAGCCACGCCACTGACAGCCCAATCCTGTAAAATTATCCCTTTACTTTTCTTCATTTATAATACTGTACATTTCATTTACTTAGATTGTCCTCCAATTTATGGAGATGTTTTAAATTATATTTATTAATTAAGTTGCATTTAAAAACCCTGTGAAAGTCGCCTAGACTTATCTATGAAATAATTCAAAAAGCACAAGACTCAGTTAAAACTTATTACTTTTACACCAAGGTGGGAGAAGACAGAGAGACCTGAGTGCACTGTTGTTCACTCAAAAAGCACCTGCTTCTGTCCTCTCAAAGAATACCCCGAATACAGGCAATATTTATACAGCTCAAAGCAGCACACAAAGCACATCCAGTAATTTTCCACAGTTCAGTAATTTTCCACAGTTACATGACATCATCCAGTCTTAACAATAACATCATAGAGTTCCCATAATATAGTTCCTTTAATTGTGTTAGGGAGTCAAACAGGAGTAAAGAGGAGTTGCGTAGCTAAGATGATTAGAGAGGCACCGTTGTGCGATAAGGAGGCACCATAGGATCTAGTTCAGAACATTGGAATATCCTGTCCTCAATAAACCGTGAGAAACAACTTCTAAACCCTGAGAAACAACTTCTTATCCGCAGGTGTCTGGTACCGTGAAGGCCGACTTCCCACGGGAGCATATTCAGCTTAAAATGTCTGCCATAGTTAGCACAAAATGGTTTCCACAGTTTTAACCCTTACGACCCCAGGTCAAAGAATTGAGTTCATAGTATTTGTGCAGCCTCAGGCGGCACTGTCACACAGCGGGAGAGTTGCCACCTTCCAGTATTAGAGACCGGGGTTCGATCCTGACTACGGGTGCTGTCTGTGCGGAGTTTGTGTGGTCCCCTTAGGACCGCGTAGGTTTTCTCCGGTTGCTTCGGTTTCCTCCCACACTGCAGGTTTCTAGGTTAATTGGCTTTGGTAAAATTGTCCCTAATGTGTAGGATAGTGTTAGTGTACTGGTTGACAGGACCCGGTGGGCCAAAGGGCCTGTTTACGCACTGTATCTTTAAACTAAACTTATAATGAAGAACATGAAACAACTTGATGGCTAGAGAGCTGGGATAAATGTAGGGGTGTACCTGCCCCAGAAGAGAAGAGATCACTCGATGATAGCTCACTGCCCTCAACTGAGCAATGCTCTTGAGATGGGGGAACTGACAAGGTTGCAAATAAAAATGTTTCATGTTATATTGTGAGTAACATTAGTAAATTTGCAGATGACACAAAGCTGGGTGGCAGTGTGAACTGTGAGGAAGATGCTATGAGGTTGCAGGGTGACTTGGACGGGTTGTGTGAGTGGGCGGATGCATGGCCGATTCCTGTTTAATGTGGATAAATGTGAGGTTATCCACTTTGGTGGTAAGAATAGGAAGGCAGATTATTATCTGAATGTCAAGTTAGGAAAAGGGGAAGTACAACGAGATCTGGGTGTCCTAGTGCATCAGTCACTGAAAGGAAGCATGCAGGTACAGCAGGCAGTGAAGAAAGCCAATGGAATGTTGGCCTTCATAACAAGAGGAGTTGAGTATAGGAGCAAAGAGGTCCTTCTGCAGTTGTACAGGGCCCTAGTGAGACTGCACCTGGAGTACTGTGTGCAGTTTTGGTCTCCAAATTTGAGGAAGGATATTCTTGCTATTGAGGGCGTGCGGCATAGGTATACTAGGTTAATTCCCAGAATTGCGGGACTGTCGTATGTTGAAAGACTGGAGCGACTAGGCTTGTATACACTGGAATTTAGAAGGATGAGAGGGGATCTTATTGAAATATATAAGATCATTAAGGGATTGGACACGTTAGAGGCTGGAAATATGTTCCCAATGTTGGGGGAGTCCAGAACCAGGGGCCACAGTTTAAGAATAAGGGGTAGGCCATTTAGAACGGAGATGAGGAAAAACCTTTTCAGTCAGAGTTGTAAATCTGTGGAATTCTCTGCCTCAGAAGGCAGTGGAGGCCAATTCTTTGGATGCTTTCAAGAGAGAGCTAGATAGAGCTCTTAAGGATAGCAGTCAGGGGGTATGGGGAGAAGGCAGGAACGAGGTACTGATTGAGAATGATCAGCCATGATCACATTGAAAGTTGGTGCTGGCTCGAAGGGCCGAATGGCCTACTCCTGCACCTATTGTCTGTTGCCCATGCATACGTTTCTATTACTATTTGGTCATTTTTTTCATGGTTAATGAGAAAACGCCAAGTTTGGTAACACTCGTCTTTTTTTTTTACAGATACAGTCAGAGTCACGACGGCTGGTCATCTTGCTCTCTTGGTGCCAAAAAATGTTTCCTTCTACCCAAGCAACCACGAGCGCTTCACCGAAGGCCACATTGACGTTTGGTGGATCGTGCACGATGGAGGCATGTTGATGCTGCTTCCATTTCTTCTCCGACAACACAAGGTGTGAAATATATAGATTAAAATGATAAAAATCACATCTGGATAATCGGTAAATGAATGGTTGCAACCAGAAGACGATATTTGGATTGTGGAACTGCTATTTCCAAAATTCTATATGCAATAATGGTTTTTTTGCAGCTTATGCTGTTGACAACTTTCTGATTAAGCGATTCGAGCCTATGCACGTTAGTTTGCAATCTTTAACACAAAATGCTGGAGCAACTCAGCAGGACAGGCAGCATCCCTGGAGAGAAAGAATGGGAGAGGCAATGTGCCTAAGCATTGACTAGCATATCGTGTGTCTCACAAATAAAATTAAAATGTCATACGGTGGTGTAACTGACAGAGCCAAGGTTGTGTATTTGTAGGTGAATTAGCCTGTGTAAAACTGCTGCTAATGTGTAGGGAGTGGATGAAAAAGTGGGATAACATAAAACTATTGTGACAGGTGGCGTGGACTCAGTCGGACTCAACTAAGCTAAATACTGGGAGACCCAATGACCTTGTTGACAGATTTGTATGGCGAAGTGACAAGTAATATTTGTGCCATACATTGTACTAGCAATGAACATTTTCAAATGAAAGAGAACCTGGTCACATCCTTTCAATCTTGCCTTCCATAACTGCCACTGAACTTCCCACTCAATAATCTAAGTCTTACCATTTTTTATGGGGAAGGGTCTGGGGAAGGGTCTCGACCCGAGACGTCACCCATTCCTTCTCTCCCGAGATGCTGCCTGGCCTGCTGAGTTACTCCAGCAGTTTGTGAATAAATCGATTTGTACCAGCATCTGCAGTTATTTTCTTATACCATTTTTTATAACTTTACTTGAACCAGTCACCTAATTCCCTTGGCTACAAGAATAAGAGGTCAAGTTTCATAATACTAGTGACTCATTTTCTGATTCCCCAAGTTATTTCTAGCATTTGCAAATCAAGAAACAAGGAACTGTAGATACTGGTTAATACACAAAAGGACACAAAATGCTGAAGTAACTCAGCATGTCAGGCATCATCTCCAGAAAACATAGGCTATTTTTTGGGTTGGGACACTTCAGACTGAAGAAGGATCTCGACTCAAAACGTCGCCTATCCTTGTTCTCTGGTGATGCCCCCTGATCCTCCGATTTACTCCAGCACTTTGTGTATTTTTTAAAAAGAAAATTGAGTACTAGCTACTTGAGAGAGTCCAGTTCCAACAACGCTCCAGAAACGATAGGTAATCAAAACTATTGCAAAGTTTAAGAAACATTTAGACAGGTACATGGATAGGACAGGTTTAGAGGGATATATATATATGGGCCAAGCACAGGCAGGTTGGACTAGTGTAGATTGGACATGTTAGTCAGTATGGGTAAGTTGGGCCGTAGGGCCTGTTTCCACACTGTATGACTAGAAGTGAAATTACACTTTTTCTGTACATTTAATGGAAATATGGGGCCCATTGTGAATTTTTTATTTAGTTTGAACTTTTGTTTCCTGCCTGGCTAAAGTGTACGTTGACCTTGAATTGTGATTCTGTGCAGGTCTGGAAGAAATGCAAGATGCGCATTTTCACAGTGGCCCAAATGGATGACAACAGTATTCAAATGAAGAAGGATCTTGCAACTTTTCTTTATCACCTACGCATTGAAGCAGAAGTTGAAGTTGTTGAAATGGTGAGGAGCAAAGCAGACAAGACAGTCTGCTGCAGTAGACTAACGCTTTCATTAAGAAAATCTACATTCTAGTAATGATATCCAATTCTACCCTCAGCATGGCAGTGATATTTCAGCTTATACCTATGAGAGGACACTCATGATGGAGCAACGTTCACAGATGTTAAGGCAGATGAGGTTGTCCAAGACTGAGAGGGAAAGAGAGGTAAGTTACAATGATTTTGTAATCATCAAGCTCGTTTAGTTTGTAGATACAGCGCAGAAACAGGCCCTTCAGCCCACCGAGTCCGCACCACAGAAACAGGCCCTTCAGCCCACCGAGTCCGCACCACAGAAACAGGCCCTTCAGCCCACCGAGTCCGCACCACAGAAACAGGCCCTTCAGCCCACCGAGTCCGCACCACAGAAACAGGCCCTTCAGCCCACCGAGTCCGCACCACAGAAACAGGCCCTTCAGCCCACCGAGTCCGCGCCGACCAACAATTCACACGCACCAGCACCATCCTCTACGCACTAGGGACAATTTACAATCTTTACTGCGTCTGATTAACCTCCAAATCTGTACATCGTTGGAGTGTAGGAGGAAACCAGAGCATCTGGGAAAAACCCACGTGGTCATGGGGAGAACGTACAAACTCCGTACAAACAGCAGGATTGAACCCAAGTCTCTGGCGCTGTAAGACAGCAACCTTACCGCTGCACCACCGTGCCGGTCATCAGTGTATCTTGGTCGCAAGAGGTTTTGTGAATAAATACAAATTTACAATAGGCCTGGTGGATTGATCTAAACTGAAAAGAAGCATTATCCTGGACTGTGTCTCAGCATAGATGTTGGCTTTTAAAAGCTGCTTCTTTGATAGATTATACTGTTGCACCGTGATAATCAGCTCAATTGTATTCTTGCACCTTTACTGATAGGATTTCTTCAGCATCATATCACATTCGGTATCCTGGTAATTTCATTTGGTTCATCCTCTAATTACTTCAACACGTAAGACTGGAAAAAAATACCTTCCATAAGAGTTGTATTGGTATATTCAAACTGATGTGATTTTAAATGATGCATTTCCAAACATCAGAATCCCATGGCAACAACATCTATTTCATACACGTCAGTAATTTGTATAAATTATTTAGGATTCTGTTTCTTTTTACTTGTCATTATTCAGATCAGAATTATTGATGCTTGTGCATATTTGTAAGACTCTGGGGGAGAATCTCTCAGATAGTGTGCCATTAGACTTTGACAATTCTAAAGTGCAAAGAAAGACTTTTTGTATTTCATTGCAAGCAGTTCTGCATTACCAGAGAAAGATTAAAGTCTGATTTGCGCCTGATATTTTATAGATTCCTTTTGAGTTGGGCCTGATAGTTTATAGATTCCTTTTGTTCTTGAAATGCAGATTGCCAAATGAAATATTGGATATTCTTGCATTAGTTGAGTTTGGTTTATTGTCACATGTAGCGAGCGAGATACAGTGAAAAGTTTTGGTTGAGTGCTATCCAGTCAGCAGAAAGACAATACATGATTATAATCGAGCCATCCACAATGTACAAATACTTGATAAAGGGAATAATATGAATTGAGGAGATTAAGAAGAGCATAGTTAAAGAAAGAGATGCTGCTGTTGGAGTAGAGATTTAAAAGAGTCGAGCGATTATAATGCGTGATTGCATATCCACTTGTGTGAGGAGCACATAGTCGCCTGGCTTGGACGCCATCTTGGATCTTATTGAGTGGAGATCATTGAGGGAATGGGCAACTGGGTTAGTCTTCAGGAGCTAAACAAGGCAGCCATAAATTCTATTTCAGTGGGGAGGAAGCTGAGAACAACCAGTTCCCTCTGGCCTGTCACTAAAACTTGCTTTCACATGCTACTTCAAAGTTGTAGGAGCATTAGCACCTTCAAGAATATACTTTGCTGGAGCTGAACCCAAGGTACCCTACAGGGAGGCCTGGGATCTCTTCTTAGCCCAATAAATTGTGGTGTCCAGTTATTCCAAAATGCACATTTTTGACAGGCAAAGCCTGGATCATTTCCCGTCACTTCTCCAGCAATGTTGGTAACCTAAGCAACATGTTATTTTGTGTTGCATTTATTCCAAGATTTTGCTTTGAGGGAATAACCTTCAGAGAACTTTGGCCCAGCAGTGCGCCTTTGGAGTGCTGTGGGGTTGTAGTGTTCATTGAAAACCGAGTGTAAATAGCAGGACTAGATTTATGTATTTAAGAAACCAGCATGCTTAATCTAATGAATCTTGTCAGCAGCCCAGACGTTACGCTCATTAACACTAAAGAGATCAGCAGATGGAGGAGCATTTGAATATTATATTCCAACATCGGAAAGGAAATCTGTGTAGAAATTTATGATATAAAGTTCTTAAGAAGACTACTATGACTACTTGTTAACTTGTAGAAACAAGGAACTGCAGATGCTGGTTTATACCAAAGAGAGACAAAGTGCTGGAGTAATTCAGTGGATCAGGCAGCATCTCTGGAGAAAAGATGGATGCCATTTCGGGTTGGGACCATTTCGTCTGAAGAAAGGTCCGGACCTGAAAAGTCACCCATCCTTTATCTCCAGAGATGCTGCCTGACACGCTGAGTTATTTCAGCACTTTGTACTACTACTTGTTAACTGTTTGTGAATGTGCAGGATTCTCAATGCCGGTTATATATAGCAGATAATGCACCCTTTCTTAAAATGGCTTTCCTTAACTATTTTAAGAATATATTTATAATCAACAAAATACTAAGGTTATTTTTTTTTTTTTAAACATCTCTCGCTGTTTTCTTCCAGGCTCAGTTAATAAAAGATAGAAATTCATTAATCCATCCAGTCAATGTGTACATGGATGAGGAGGAAGAGTTGCACATTTACCCTGAGAAGATACAGATGACGTGGACAAAGGAAAAATGTGAATCCGAAAGAAACCGGAGTGGTGCCAACACCCCAAACAGTTTCAGAGAATTAATCAGTATTAAGCCGTAAGTGTCACCTTTCTCAAGCAGAAAGCATTCTCTGAATAACTCTTCATGAACGTGAAACAACTTCCTCCTTCTATGAACCAGGTACTTGCTGTTGTATTATTTTTTTTGCCTGGAGGAACATTGTGTTAACATACCAAAATCTAACAACAGAATCAGAATTTAGGGTGGCATGGTGGCGCAGCGGTAGAGTTGCTGCCTTACAGGGCTGGAGACCCGGGTTTGATCCTGACTACGGGAGCAATCTGTACGGAGTTTGGATGGTCTCCCCATGGCCGCATGGGTTTTCCCAGGAAGCTCCGTTTTTTTCCCATGTTTGTAGGTTAATTGGCTTCAGCTTTTTAAATAATTGGATATTGTCCCCAGTGTGGAGAATATTGCTGGTGTATGGGGGGATCTTTGGTTGGCATGGACTCGGTGAGCCCAAGGTCCTGTTTCTGCACTGTATCTCTATCCTTGTCCCACTCAGCATTTGTTTTACTCAATCGGCGTGATCCATGTGAACGGGTCACACTTTTCATGCCAGACATTGCGGGTGGAAAGTTTAGTTCTGATCCCCCCACACACTAGCCCTTCTCTGCAGCATGACCCTGCTTCACCACTCACTGAGTGATGAATCCAGTTGTCACCCCCTCATCTGATCCACAGCTCTTCTCCAACCTCTGCTCACCGGGTGGAAGACTGGGATGAACATGGCTGATGAAGACCCGATTGCTTGTGTTGTGACTTTGATCAAGAACTAGCCCCACAGTAATCCCACACTATTCTCTGTAAAACCACAAGCTTCCAGTTTCACCCGAGGAGTTACCTTGGAAACTGAAAAATATTTGCATCTTTTGACACTCTATTAAATAATGTAACACATAGTTTTAGCTGGCACAAAATAAACTTTTAACTACTAAATGCGACTTTATTTTGTAAAATGCTGATGGACAAGTAATTTTGTTCTGGTGAATCTGAAACTCTATCCCATCAACATAATTATTTTTATAACATTCATTTCTATAATATGAGATTTCTTAGGAATGCAGTTATTGCTTTATGGCAGTACCACCTGTAAGTTTTGGTGCAGCACCTCAGTGCATTCTGTACTTTGTCGGTAGCTCAATGTACAGATTAACTAATATGTACAATGTATGAATGTATTCTACAAGGATGCTGCTTATTATTTTTCAGAGACCAATCCAATGTAAGGAGAATGCACACAGCAGTGAAGCTGAATGAAGTCATCGTAAATAGGTCCCACGATTCCAGACTAGTTTTGCTAAACATGCCAGGACCACCAAAAAATCAAGATGGCAATGAAAACTGTATCCTTTGTCAAACATTTTCCCATTTGGCTAAAAGGAGAAACCAAATGATATTTCAATTGCTTTTTGGCATTCAATGTTCATCCATAAAAGTGCACCAATATCAATAGTCGTTTATTTGTCACATACACACAAATGTGCAGTGAAATGAAACATTACCCGCAGTTGAACAATAAGACCAATAAGAATAATCAATAAAAATGCAATAACACATACAATCACAAACTAACACCAAACAAAAAGAAACATCCATCACAGTGAGTCTCCTCCAGTCCCTCTTCACTGTGATGGAAGGCCACAATGTCTTTTCTCTTCCCCTGCTGTCTTCTCCTGCGGTCAGGCTGTTGGAGTTGCCATGTCGGGGCGGTCGGTACTCCCGACATTGAAGCGCCGCGCCGGACGGTGAAAATCCCGCGGCCTATTCCAGGCCGCGCCAGACGGTGAAAGGTCCGCGGCGGGCCGACCCAAGCCCCGCGATTCGGGACGGGCGAACACGCTGCCTCTGCCGCTGCCGGAGCTCCCGATGTCGGCCCCCACCCAGGGGCCTGCGGGCTTCCGACGTCCACGCGGCCCGCGCCGGAGCTTCCGGAGACGAGTCGCAGCCGCTCCCGCAGCATCCGCAGGCAGCCAGCGCCGCAGGTGGTGAGTCCGGGCAGCGGGCTCTGCGAACCAGAGCCCCAGGTGGTCCCAGGTGCATGGCCGATGGTAGGCCGCAACTTTAGTTTAGTTTATTGTCACAGTGAAAAGCTTTTGGTGTTTGCTGGCCAGTACTACTTTCTAAATTAATGAACGCTTTGGCTTTGTACTTTGGCTGTTTTAAACCCAAAATTCTTTTGTTGGTTACATTTATGAATATTTGCTCTAGCTTCTTCCTTTCTGCAAATACAGGCTGTGAAGTTCAGGGTAAATGTGCAGACCTTTCCCTGGTGAATAGAGAGAAGAATAAAATTGACAAAAGCCATTAAGAATTTGGGAAGGTATCAGGGACTGGTGCCTTAACTTTCAAGCCCAAGGGAAGAGCTCTCTGTTTGGGCCTCGACTGGTGAAACTCAGATTACTCCAATTTATTGTCCAAGCCTTACTGGATCATCATTATTATTATTATTGGACAACTGTTCTCCAAATCATATACATCATTATCATTGATTGGGTTGATCCTGAGAATTTACACTCTCCGACTGTTGGTTCAAGGTACAGAAGGGATATGTTTGTTGAAAACCTGCAATATAGAAAATGCTGACAATATTTCAACAGACCAGGCAGCATCAGTAGGTAGGCAATGGAGATGAAAGTTCACCAACCTAAAACATTAATTTTGTTTTTCACATCATAAATAATGTCTGACTTGCTGAGTGTTTCCAACATTTCTGTGATTGTTTTGTGAGCTATTTAAATAATGTAACGTTTATTTTGATATATTAACATATGAAAGGTGACATATTTTGATTCCTTTGATTCAAGTGAGTGAGCGGGTAAGTTCATTTTGCATTTAGTCCAGATCTTCTTGACGTTCCCCACTTTCCCCCCCTGCCCCCCACCTCCCCTCAGCTGGGACTGCCAACCACCAATAATGAGTATTGTGAGTGTAATGTATGCAGGTTGGTTATCTTAATTAGCTGTTTGCTTCTCATAATTTTGCACTTTTACCCTTCAGTGATTTCTATCCGCAACCTCAACTCCATGTTTGAATCTCTCCAATTGGATCTGTGCCTCCACTGTAGCACAGCAAGCACCAAACTAAATATCAATGACCCACCATGGGGCACAGTCTTTCCTTGGGGGCCCCAGATTTAACTGTAAACCCAATCACTTCCTTTAGAGACTTCTTTCTAGTGGCCAAAGTTTCTGCAGACTTTAGACTTTAAAGATATAGCGCAGAAACAGGCCCTACGGCCCACCGAGTCCGCGCTGACCAGCCATCACACCGTACACTAGCACTATCCTACAAACGAGGGACAATTTACAATCTACAGAAGCCTGCACCTCTTTGGAGTGAGGGAGGAAACTGAAGCACCCAGAGAAAACCCACGTGGTCACGGGGGAGAAGAAACTCCAACAGACATCACCTGTAGTCAGGATCGAACCCTGGTTCTTGGTCCTCCAAAATATTCCAAATGGAATTTAAACTGGAGGGTCTCTGGCGCTGTAAGGCAGCTACTCTACCGCGACACCACTGTGATGGAATATTCCGTCCTTTCTGAACGAAGCACTATATTCTCATTCTCCTTTGAATTTTCTGATAATTTTTTTTAATGTTATTGCCATAATTTTGTTGTGTTAACTTGCCTTGCCTTAAAAGTCTCACAAATCCTCACAACACTCTCCTATTATGTCCTATTTTAAACTAGTACCACTCTGCTTGCTTTGCCACTCATTCTTCTCTTTTCTGTATTGATTTTAATTGATATGTAATGCTAGTTCCATCAGGTTTCCTATAATTTACTTAATTGCTCTTAGTATTTTCATTATTGCTCTTAGTATTTTCATTAATTCAGATTTCGAGCCATTATATGTCATGTACATCGAAACCACTGGGAATCACAGCACCGTGCAATCAAAAGCCAGTAATTCACCACAACTATTTCCCCACCGCTTCACGAATTATGTATCCGGGCTGCTTTTAGCCTTTGCCCCCCTTCAGCTTCAGTTTTTGTAATATGCCTAATAGATGGTATTTTATACGACATCTTCAGCAAGTTTATACACCCATCGACTGGACTGC
Source organism: Rhinoraja longicauda (assembly GCF_053455715.1). NCBI lineage: Eukaryota > Metazoa > Chordata > Chondrichthyes > Rajiformes > Arhynchobatidae > Rhinoraja > Rhinoraja longicauda. The sequence goes on along the minus strand of NC_135958.1, from coordinate 3,705,421 downwards.
TTTCATCTCCCTTCAGCCTCGTCAGAAACATTTCAAATGCATTTAGTCCAGAATGATTTGCATTTAATAAACGTATACAATACAATACAATATAATACAATATATCTTTATTGTCATTGTACAGGGTACAACGAGATTGGGAATGCGACTTCCATACGATGCAATAAATTAATTAGCTAATCAGTATAAATTTAGACAACCCAGTGAAACAAAATTAGAAACAGTTTTAAAACAGAATAGAGTGCAAGTAGATCTGTGCCGGATCACTGTGCGATGTGACCATCCGATTCAGCAGGACCAGTTCATAGCAGCTATGGCCCTGGGGATGAAGCTGTTCCTGAGTCTGGAGGTGCGGGCGTAGAAGGCCTTGTAGCGTCTGCCCAATGGTAGAATTTCGAACAGACTATTGCAGGGGTGTGAGGAGTCTTTGTGAATGCTGGTGGCTTTTCTGAGGCATCGTGTGTTGTCGATGCCCTCCAAGGCTGGTAGCTGTGTTCCGATGGTAGTATTGACTACCCGCTGAAGAGCTCTCCTCTCTGCCTCCGTGCAGCTGAGATACCACACAGGAATGCCATGCGTTAGGATGCTCTCTATGGTGCAGCGGTAGAAGGTCGTCAGCAGCTGTTGGGGTTCGTCAGAAGCTATAGTGCTTCTCCTTCAATAGGTGCAAGTGGTTAATCATTTTCCCCAAGATTACAAGGTTTGAAAGCTTCTTCGCCATCAGCCATTAAGTGACTAGCCTGTAAATTCCAGGTATATCCTTGACATTAATCTTGCCTTTGTTTTTCCTTTATGTTAACAGTACCTTTTTCCATTCTCGTTTTTCAATGTACTTATCTCTGATCTGTATTATAACAACATCATCATCTATGCAGTCTCTTTGACAGTTTATTATTGTCACCTATACTGAGATGCAGTGAAAAGTTCAATTGCTTAAAGCTAATTGCTCGAAGATGTAGGATTTTCAATATATAGATGGCTAATAATATTCAATGGTATGTTCAATTGTGGGCGGCACAATGGCGTGGCAGTAGAGTCGCTGAATTACAGCGCCAGAGACCCGAGCTCGATCCTGACTAAAGGGTGCTTATCGGTACGGAGTTTGTACGTATTCCCTGTGACCGCATGGGTTTTGTCTAGGATCTCCGGCTTCCTCCCACACTCCAAAGATGTACAGGTTCGTGGGTTAATTGGCTTCGAATACATGTAAAATTGTCCCTAGTGTGCAGGATAGCATTAGTGTACAAGGACTGCTGGTAGGCGCAAACTCGGTCGGCCGAAGGGTCTGTTTCTGCGTTGTATCTCTAAACTCTAAACTGTATCTATTGAAAGAGTGATAGACCTCAAAATGGGGAATTTATTTTAATATAATTGTCCAGTTAATCATGCTATTTGGATTCCAAAAATGTTAATATTGTCTCCCTCACCTTGGTTGCCTATTGGTACTGGATTTCCCATTTATGTAGCATTCAACCAACATCTGAAAGGCTATTTAAAGACATTGTATTTTCCAGTTTCCTTGACGTGTTGATTTTAGATATGGAATTTCTTGAGGTCCTTACAGAAGGGCTGGAGAGAGTACTGCTGGTACGAGGCGGTGGCTGTGAAGTCATCACGATTTACTCCTGAACATGACTACTTTCTAAAGACCTATGTGATGAAAACGTGACCACAGAAAGCATTCCAAAAACTTGTGTATTTGGATCAACATTTCTCAGACAATGTATCCCATGGGTCATATTCCAAGCTCAGTGTTTGTTATATGAAGCTTTTTTTTAAACAATGTCTAATATCACAGTCTAGAGCTCCTAAGTGCAATTTAAATATACAATACTACATTGAAGTGGATGATTGTATATGTGAAAGGAGAACTTTTAGTAAAGAGTATACAATACCCTTTACCTCTCCTAACATAAGTTTGGAATTTGGCTTTGAATAGATGTCTGTATTGAGCTTTGCACTGCTTGTGTTTTTCAGCTAAGAATACAATTCTATAAATGAGCAGCAATAGTAGTTTGACTGTAAGGCAGCTCTTTAAACACTTTATACTTTGTACACAGTGATACATCTGGTGGTCAATCCAACACCACATCCCCTCCATCGCATAACATGGATTTAAAAATATTTCAACCAGTTTCTTTGTTTAATCATGAATGGCTTTTGAGTCTTTTTCATGGTAGACGCTAATTATGAAATTACTGGGATCCAAACTCTCCAGATGTATCGCCCAAGGTTTGGGAAGCTGTATTGGGCAAAGACAAACTTATTTATTTAGTATTTATTATTTTTCAGTGCTGTCCAAGGTAGAAAGTGCTGTCTTTTCCTGCAGATTAGAGTGAAAGTAATTAGGACCATCAGTTGGCAGACTGTACTTTGAAGTAGGTATATACTGCACCCACGTGAGCAGAGGCCGAGGCTGCTGTGGCCAGTGATGGTCAGCTTGCACATGCACACAGAGGGGAGCTGCTAAATGTTCAGTTTAAAACTTTTTACAAGATACAGCTGTAAAATTATTCTAGTATTTGGAGCTGTTTTGTCACCATAATGTGCTTGTGTTTGTCATATTAAAAGTAAATAGTCATCAGAAATGATATTTTTCTCAATAAAGAACTGTATAAAACAAACTTTGTTTCTGTGTTAAAACTTCACTGGGGCAGATAACTAACTCGAGATTCAATTTCAAAATCACAAGCCACGCAATAAACTTTACATGATTTTGTGTTTTTCAATCACTAATGCTGATGTATTGTTTAAACTGCAAGAGCACAGCATGTTACTTTCACAGCTACAACCTGTTCCACTGTGTAGGAAGGAACTGCAGATGTGGGTTTACACCGAAGATGGACACAAAATGCTGCAGTAACTCAGCGAGTCAGGCAGCATATCGGGAGAAAAGGAGTAGGTGATGTTTTGGGTCGAGACCCATCTTCAGACTGAGAATCCAATATTTCTCACTCTCCATTTGAATGAAGGGTCTCGACCCGTAACATCACCGATTCATTTTCTCCAGAAATGCATTCAAGAGAGAGCTAGATAGAGCTCTTAAGGATAACGGAGTCAGGGGGTATGGGGAGAAGGCAGGAACGGGGTACTGATTGAGAATGATCAGCCATGATCACATTGAAAGGTGGTGCTGGCTCAAAGGGCCGGATGGCCTACTCCTGCACCTATTGTCTATTGACCTGTCCCACTGTGCTCTACAGCTGGAAGTCCTACACTGCTGAGGTGTTGCAACACCGTTCATTGAAATATACCAGCCTCTGGTGCAACTTGACTGTAAAGGGACACAATCGGTCAAGGCAGACAATGGGTTAAAGTGTGTAGGAAGGCACTGCAGGTGCTGGCTTACTCCAAAAAGAGCCACAATGTGCTGGAGTAACTCAGCTGGTCAGGCATCATCTCTGGAGGAAAATATTCCATCTGAAGGAGGGTTCTGACCCGGAATGTCGCCCTACTTTTCTCCAGTCTGCTTGACCCGCTGCCTTGCTCCAGCATTTTGTGTCTATCAATAGGTTTAGGGTGCAAGATGATCATCAAACCTGGATGAGGAGCCTCTCTGAAACCTTAAAACTGGATTGCACCAGTCTCGGCGACCAGTCGCAAATCAAGCTACCTTATGTGAGGCCGGCCTGGACACTGCCTAGCAACCACTCCACACTGGACACTGCCTAGCAACCACACCACACTGGACACTGCCTAGCAACCACTCCACACTGGACACTGCCTAGCAACCACTCCACACTGGACACTGCCTAGCAACCACTCCACACTGGACACTGCCTAGCAACCACACCACACTGGACACTGCCTAGCAACTGCTGGACACTGCCTAGCAACCACTCCACAGTGGACACTGCCTAGCAACCACTCCACACTGGACACTGCCTAGCAACCACTCCACACTGGACACTCCCTAGCAACCACTCCACACTGGACACTGCCTAGCAACCACTCCACACTGGACACTGCCTAGCAACCACTCCACACTGGACACTGCCTAGCAACCACACCACACTGGACACTGCCTAGCAACTGCTGGACACTGCCTAGCAACCACTCCACAGTGGACACTGCCTAGCAACCACTCCACACTGGACACTGCCTAGCAACCACTCCACACTGGACACTCCCTAGCAACCACTCCACACTGGGCATTGCCTAGCAACCACTCCATACTGGACACTGCCTAGCAACCACACCACACTGGACACTGCCTAGCAACCACTCCACACTGGACACTGCCTAGCAACCACTCCACACTGCCTAGCAACCACTCCACACTGGACACTGCCTAGCAACCGCTCCACACTGGACACTGCCTAGCAACCGCTCCACACTGCCTAGCAACCGCTCCACACTGGACACTGCCTAGCAACTGCTCCACACTGCCTAGCAACCACTCCACACTGGACACTGCCTAGCAACCACTCCACACTGGACTGCCTAGCAACCACTCCACACTGCCTAGCAACCACTCCACACTGGACACTGCCTAGCAACCACTCCACGGACTCAAAGGGCAGAGAAATGTAGATGAGGGGTAGCAGAAAAAGCGATGTGTGGTTTGTATCTGAGAGCACTGGCCGTGGGATGGGAGAGCCTCTGTCCAAGGCCACGTGTCTCCTAAATTGGCCAATTTGTAATAAAGAGAGATTGTTCTGAAAGTAAACTGGTCTCCATGTGAATATTTCTGTCCACACTGATAATTGCACATTTTAGTTTTTAAATTCTCTAATGAGTGTTCTCATTCCAACCTATCACCAGCAGCGTGCTCAGTAGTTACGGCATTTATATAAGCTGCTTGTGCAGCTGGAGTGGTATTCAGTCAGCATTTTTTTTAATAATTTATTAATTTTAATGACTTTTTTTTTTAAAAACACAAGTTAAATTAGCCCTGCAAACACAATAATCCACTGCTTCCAGTTCAGCTCAATGTTGTGCTGGCTACCCGTTCTGTTATTTATTTGCATATCCTTTGGTTGGAAGGTTAATTTTGCTTTTAGTTTTCTAGTTTAGTTTATTGTCACAGGTACTGAGACACAGTGAAAAGCTTTTGTGCGCTAACCAGTCAGCGGAAAGACGATACGTGATTACAGCTGAGCCACCTACATTGTATAGAGGCACGATAAAGGGAATAACGTTTACTGCAAGGTAAAGTCCGATTAAATATAATCCGAGGCTTTCCAGTAAGGTAGATAGTAGCTCAGGAACACTTTCTAGTTGTTGATAAGGTGTTTATCACTCTAACACACAGTGGCTATCAACACTGAAAACTGGTCTCCATTACTAGGCTTGTATACACTGGAATTTAGAAGGATGAGAGGGGATCTTATCGAAACATATAAGATTATTAAGGGGTTGGACACTTTAGAGGCAGGAAACATGTTCCCAATGTTGGGGGAGTCCAGAACCAGGGGCCACAGTTTAAGAATAAGGGGTAGGCCATTTAGAACGGAGATGAGGAAAAACTTTTTCAGTCAGAGAGTTGTGAATCTGTGGAATTCTCTGCCTAAGGAAGGCAGTGGAGGCCAATTTTCTTTGAAATCACGTTAGTGCTTAAAGTTGATTTATTCTGTTGCTGTGAGACAACTGAGGTTGGCAAGGATGTACTACCTGAGAAGGTAGAGGATGTGAAACGTTGAAGGTTATGAACACAAATAAAGTAAATGCGATGGCAAACATCAACGGATAAAGGATTGGACCAGGATAGATGAGTAGTGAGACACAAGAGTCTTTCCAGTGGAAGGGATGAGTCATTGTGAATGTTTTGTGAATAAGTCAACTTGGGTTTAGAATGTACCACGTCTGATTTAAACCTGATTGCAGAGATAGAGGGAAAAGTTTGAAGGTAGACACAAAGTGCTGGAGTAACTCAGCGGGATAGGCAGCATCGCTGGAGAGAAGGAATGGGTGATGTTTCGGGTCATTGGACAGGTTGTGTGAGTGGGCGGATACATGGCAGATGCAGTTTAATGTAGATAAATGTGAGGTTATTCACTTTGGAAGTAAGAATAGGAAGGCAGATTATTATCTGAATGGTGTCAAGTTAGGAAGAGGGGATGTTCAACGAGATCTGGGTGTCCTAGTGCATCAGTCACTGAAAGGAAGCATGCAGGTACAGCAGGCAGTGAAGAAAGCCAATGGAATGTTGGCCTTCATAACAAGAGGAGTTGAGTATAGGAGCAAAGAGGTCCTTCTACAGTTGTACCGGGCCCTGGTGAGACCGCACCTGGAGTACTGTGTGCAGTTTTGGTCTCCAAATTTGAGGAAGGATATTCTTGCTATTGAGGGCGTGCAGCGTAGGTTCACTAGGTTAATTCCCGGAATGGCGGGACTGTCGTATGTTGAAAGGCTGGAGCAATTAGGCTTGTATACACTGGAATTTAGAAGGATGAGGGGGGATCTTATTGAAACATATAAGATAATTAGGGGATTGGACACATTAGAGGCAGGAAACATGTCCCCAATGTTGGGGGAGTCCAGAACAAGGGGCCACAGTTTAAGAATAAGGGGTAGGCCATTTAGAACGGAGATGAGGAAGAACTTTTTCAGTCAGAGAGTGGTGAAGGTGTGGAATTCTCTGCCTCAGAAGGCAGTGGAGACCAGTTCGTTGGATGCTTTCAAGAGAGAGCTGGATAGAGCTCTTAAGGATAGCGGAGTGAGGGGGTATGGGGAGAAGGCAGGAACGGGGTACTGATTGAGAGTGATCAGCCATGATCGCATTGAATGGCGGTGCTGGCTCGAAGGGCTGAATGGCCTACTCCTGCACCTATTGTCTATTGTCTATTGTCTATTACCCTTCTTCGGACAGTTTGGATCTACAAGCATAAAGTTACTGACGAGAGGTGTAAAGGTATCAGTTTTGGTCATCTCACTGAGCATATGTAATCAATTCTGGGTGCTGATGCTTATTTTCAGACACACTAGTCCTGTAGCCCAGTTCTCATTCTTCTCCACATCTTGTGTCTCAGACTTAAGAGTCATAGAGTGATACAGAGTGGAAACAGGCCCTTCGGCCCAACTTACACACACCGGCCATCATGTCCCATCTACACTAGTCCCACCTGCCCGCATTTTGACCATATCCCTCCAAACCTGTCCTATCCATGTACCTGTCTAACTGTTTGTTAAATGTAGGGATAGTCCCAGCCTCAACCACCTCCTCTGGCTGCTCGTTCCATACACCCACCACCCTTTGTGTGAAAAAGTTACCCTCAGATTCTTAGTAAATCTTTCCCCCTAACCTTCAACCTATGTCCTCTGGTCCTCGATTCACCTACTCTGGGCAAAAGACTCTGTGCATCTACCCGATCTATTCCTCTCATGATTTTATACACCTCTGTAAGATCACCCCTCATCCTCCTGCACTCCAAGGAATAAAGACCCAGCCTACTCAATCTCTCCCTGTAGCTGAGACCCTCTAGTCTTGGCAACATCCTCGTAATTCTGCTCTGTACCCTTTCCAGTTTGACAACATCTTTCCTATAACTTGGTGCCCAGAACTGAACACAATATGCTAAATGCGGCCTCGCCAACGTGTGTGATCAGAGAGATGGTGTAGGAATGGGGATTTATAAATTTCTGATATATCTCAGCAGGTGGGACCTGTACGATGTGAATGGGGTCCACCTCAGCAGAAGTGGGACCAAAATCCTTGGAGGTGGATTTGCCAGGGACTCGCTTGGCAGTGGCATGGGAACCTGCAGGTGAATTCAGGAAGGAGAGAAACAAAGCTGGAAGGGGAAGTTTGAAAAGCAGGAAGTGAAATAAATAGCAGGAACAAAGGCAAATGGGAAATGGGGCCAAAACAAGAAAAATGGTTAAAATGTCAAGATTACAAAATGCTGTGTCGAAATGCTCACAGCATTCAGAAGAAGATAGATTAATTAATAGCATAAATAGAAAACAAGCATGATCTAACTGCCTTCACAGAGACCTGGATACTCTCCCATTGATTTGACCTGTAAAGTACAAAGCTCACATTTACTCGGATTAATTTCCATCCACCATTTCTCCGCCCATGTCTGTAGCTGATATACATCCTGCTGTCTCATTTGACAATCTCCTTCACCGTCTACAACTCCACCGGTTTTTGGGTCATTTGCAAACTTTTTAACAAACCCATCTGTTTGTCATTTATATGCAGCATAGGTCCACTCATAGATCCATGCAGAACACCACTGGTCATAGACCTGCAGCCATAATGACTACCCTCTGTCTTCCATGGGTAATCCAATTCTCAATCCAAACTACCTGAATAATATTCATTTATTGTCATTGCAACGAGTACAACGAAATTAAAAAATAGCCAATCCTGACGGTGCGTACAAACATATATGCAATAAATGCAAAAACAAATAAATACAATTATATTAAGTACAAAAGATTTTTTAACAGTGTTGCCTAGTGCAGAAGGTAGTGTTCAGTTCTCGTATGGCCCTGGGGTAAAAACTGTTCTTAAGTCTGTTTGTTCGGGATTTGATCGACCTGACATAGGAGATTAGTGGGCAAAATTAGGGCACATGGTATTGGGGGTAGGGTACTGACATGGATAGAAAATTGGTTGACAGACAGAAAGCAAAGAGTGGGGATAAATGGGTCCCTTTCGGAATGGCAGGCAGTGACCAGTGGGGTACCGCAAGGTTCGGTGCTGGGACCCCAGCTATTTACGATATACATTAATGACTTAGACGAAGGGATTAAAAGTACCATTAGCAAATTTGCAGATGATACTAAGTTGGGGGGTAGTGTGAATTGTGAGGAAGATGCAATAAGGCTGCAGGGTGACTTGGACAGGTTGTGTGAGTGGGCGGATACATGGCAGATGCAGTTTAATGTAGATAAGTGTGAGGTTATTCACTTTGGAAGTAAGAATAGAAAGGCAGATTATTATCTGAATGGTGTCAAGTTAGGAGGAGGGGGAGTTCAACGAGATCTGGGTGTCCTAGTGCATCAGTCAATGAAAGGAAGCATGCAGGTTCAGCAGGCAGTGAAGAAAGCCAATGGAATGTTGGCCTTCGTAACAAGAGGAGTTGAGTATAGGAGCAAAGAGGTCCTTCTACAGTTGTACCGGGCCCTGGTGAGACCGCACCTGGAGTACTGTGTGCAGTTTTGGTCTCCAAATTTGAGGAAGGATGTTCTTGCTATGGAGGGCGTGCAGCGTAGGTTCACTAGGTTAATTCCCGGAATGGCGGGACTGTCGTATGTTGAAAGGCTGGAGCGATTGGGCTTGTATACACTGGAATTTAGAAGGATGAGGGGGGATCTTATTGAAACATATAAGATAATTAGGGGATTGGACACATTAGAGGCAGATAACATGTTCCCAATGTTGGGGGAGTCCAGAACAAGGGGCCACAGTTTGAGAATAAGGGGTAGGCCATTTAGAACGGAGATGAGGAAGAACTTTTTCAGTCAGAGAGTGGTGAAGGTGTGGAATTCTCTGCCTCAGAGGGCAGTGGAGGCCAGTTCGTTGGATGCTTTCAAGAGAGAGCTGGATAGAGCTCTTAAGGATAGCGGAGTGAGGGGGTATGGGGAGAAGGCAGGAACGGGGTACTGATTGAGAGTGATCAGCCATGATCGCATTGAATGGCGGTGCTGGCTCGAAGGGCTGAATGGCCTACTCCTGCACCTATTGTCTATTGTCTATTGTCTATTGTCTATTGAAACGTCGACCAGAGGGCAGATGAACAAACAGACGGTGGCCGGGGTGGGATGGATCTTTTATTATTTTGCCTGCTCTACTGAGGCAGCGTAGGCTGAACAGGTGCTCCAGGGAGGGCAGTGAGCAGCCGATGATCTTCTGGGCCGTCGTGATGACCCTCTGAAGGGCCTTCCTGTCCTTTTCTGAGCAGCTGGCATACCATGTGGTTATACAGTATGCCAGCACACTCTCGATGGAGCAGCGATAGAAGGACATCATGTGCTTCTCCTGCAGGTTGGTTTTCCTGAGGATCCTCAGGAAGTGGAGTCTCTGCTGTGCCTTCTTCACTGTGGTGATGGTGTTGGTAGACCAGGTAAGATCCTCTGCGATGTGCGTACCCAGGAACCTGAAAGCGGGTACCCTTTCCACACAGACCCCATTGATGTAGAGTGGATCGTATTCTACACTGGTTTTCCTGAAGTTAATTATAAGTTCCTTTGTTTTGGAGGAGTTCAGGATAAGATTGTTCACTGAACACCATGCTGCCAGCCTTTGGATTTCATCCCTATAGGCTGTCTCAACTCCTCCTGAGATGAGTCCAACCACAGTCGTGTCATCCGCGAACTTGATGATGGTGTTGGTGGGATGGGTGGGGGCGCAGTCGTGAGTGTAGAGGGAGTAAAGGATGGGGCTCAACACAGCCCTGTGGTGAGCCGGTGCTCAGTGTAATGGTGGAGGAGAGGTGAGGGCCTATTTTGACGGTCTGGGGGCAGTTGGTCAGGAAGTCCTTGATCCATTGGCAGATGGTTTGGGAAAATCCAAGGTCAGAAAGTTTGGTGACCAGTCTGCTCGGGATGACCGTGTTAAAGGCAGAGCTGAAGTCGAGGAAGAGCATCCTCACATAGCTCCCCTGGTGTTCAAGGTGGGTCAGTGCAGTGTGAAGAGCAGTGTCGATGGCATCCCCTGTAGACCTATTTGCTCTGTAGGCAAACTGGTGTGGATCGAAGGTGGGTGAGAGGCTGGCTTTGATGTGCTGCAGGACCAGTCTCTCGAAGCACTTTGTGATGACCGGTGTGAGTGCTACCAGTGTTAAGGCCGCTGATGACAGACTTTTTCGGCAGTGGGATGATTGTGGCGGACTTCAGGCAGGGAGGGATGGTGGATTTTAAAAGGGACAGGTTGAAGATTTTTGTGAAGACCTCAGATAATTGGTCTGCACATTCCCTCAGCACTCTGCCCGTCACACCATCGGGGCCTGCAGCTTTCCTGGGATTCACTGCTCTGAGCACGCGCTTAACATCATACTCCTGCACAGTGTCACGTATCAATCTTCTGGATCAGCATTTTATAAAATCATCGGATCTTACAGCATGGAAACAGGCCCTTCAGCCCAACTTGCCCATGCTGTCCAAGATGCCCCATCTATACTCCTCCCACCTGCCCGCATTTGGCCCATTTCCTTCTGAACCTTTCTTATCTATGTACTTGTCCAATTTTGTTTTAAATGTTAAATGCTTCATCTAACTCCTTTGTTCCATAAACACAGCACCCTTGGTGTGAAAAAGATGCCCCTCAGGTTCCTACTAAATCTTTCCCCTCTGGCCTTACGGGTCTGTCTATATATGTGTATTTGTGAGTATGTGTATAACATACACACACTGAACTTGTTTTTCTCTCTCGTTTATTACATGGTTTACAGTGCACTGTGTTTACATATTCTGTTGTGCTGCTGCAGGTAACAATTTCATTGTTCTATCTGGGACACATGACAATAAAACTCGGCACGGTGGCGCAGCGGTAGAGTTGCTGCCTTACAGCGAATGCAGCGCCGGAGACTCAGGTTTGATCCTGACTACGGGCGCCGTCTGTACGGAGTTTGTACGTTCTCCCCGTGACCTGTGTGGGTTTTCTCCAAGATCTTCGGTTTCCTCCCACACTCCAAAGACGTACAGGTATGTAGGTTAATTGGCTGGGCAAATGTAAAAAATAATTGTCCCTAGTGTGTGTAGGATAGTGTTAGTGTGCGGGGATCGCTGGGCGACGCGGACCCGGTGGGCCGAAGGGCCTGTTTCCGCACTGTATCTCTAAATCTAAAAATCTAACACTCCTGACTCTTGACTTAACCTATGTCCTCTAGTTCATGATCCCCCTACTCTGGGTCAAAGACTCTGTGTATACGTGCTCTCCTGCCTTACTGAAATCCACGTGGTCAACATCCACTGCCCTATCCTCGTTAGTTACATTAAACATTTCATAAACCCACTGTACATTATAGGTAGGCACAAAATGCTGGAGCAACTCAGCGGGTCAGGCAGCATCTCTGGAGGGAAGGAATGGGTGACGTTTCGGGTTGAGACCCTTCTTCAGACTGATCTGAAGCGTACATTATGTACGATTATTTGAAAGATTGATTTAAACACAAACACTTGACACTGTTTCAAGAAATGAAGTTGCTAATACACCCATCCTTGCAATTTTTTTTTTTATTGTGGCAAATGTAAGAACTAATAGATAAGCTTGAAAATGATGAAACTGAATATGAGGTCACAGTACACATTTCCTCAAATGTTATTATACAAGGGAAACAATATAACTGCAGGACATCAAGTCCAGGAACACACAGAATAATGGACAACAGAACATTTCACTGACTCTTTCATTTTCTTTTCCAATAAGGCAACAAATCTCAACTTTGGATTTACATTGCTTGCTCAACCAATATTGTATTACATTTAATTCTATTTTATTAACCTCCCTTTTCAAAAAAAAATGAATGCTAGATATTGTTGCTGATGGAATCCCAAATATTTTGTTGCCCTGTTGCGATCCTCTCTGTAAATCTGGTAGAAATGCCGTCCAGTCACACAGTGCTATTGGTGAAGATATATTCTCTTCTGCTTAAAAGAGCTGTATTGCAATTTGAAATTAAAGTTGAGAGTTTCGTAAGGACAGAGGAAGAAAATTGGTTCAAGTGCGTTTAAGAAATAAGTTAAGATTGAAAGGAGGAGCATCTTTGACCGTCAGTTATCGATATCTTTAATGATCAAGTATGAAGTTATTTTCGAAATAAAATAATTTAACTTTGGCTTTGCATTGTGGTACTGTTGTCAAGCAACTGAACGGCCCTCTCATCTGCCAGAGTGGTTCTGAACTCCCATCCGCCTCATTACAGACCTTTAGACTATATTGAATTGGACTTTATAGGACTTCAATGCTATGTTTAGTTTAGATATAAACTAATCTATTCTATCTGTAGTTTCGAGGTACAGTGCAGAAACAGCTCTTTGGCCCACCGGGTCCGCACCGACCGGTGATCCCCGTACACTCGCACTACCCTACACTAGGGACAACTTCGATCTTTGGAGTGTGGGAGGAAAGAGGAGTACCCAAGCAGTCACAGGGAGAGCGTACAAACTCCGTACAGACAGCACCTATAGTCAGGATCGAACCCGGGTCTCCGGCGCTGTAAGGCAGCAACTGCAAGGCTGTGGCACCATGCCGCCTCGTGCCTTTGTACTAAATGTTTTACCCTTTATTCTTCATCTGTGCACTGTGGGCGGCTTGACTGTATTCAGGTGTGGTCTTTTCTCTGACTGGATAGCACGCAAAAAAAACAATTTTCTCTGTACCTCGGCACACGTAACAATAACAAACTAACGTAAACCAAAGTATTGTTATTGAAAACAGGAAAAAATACCAAATAAGTTAATTAAATCTAGACCATTTGTGTAAAGTTGAAATTTATTTAAAGATGTCAATATTCCAACAGTTCACTGGTAAATATTGAAATTCAGATTTCATATCATATCATATCATATCATATCATATCATATATATACAGCCGGAAACAGGCCTTTTCGGCCCTCCAAGTCCGTGCCGCCCAGTGATCCCCGTACATTAACACTATCCTACACCCACTAGGGACAATTTTTACATTTACCCAGCCAATTAACCTACATACCTGTACGTCTTTGGAGTGTGGGAGGAAACCGAAGATCTCGGAGAAAACCCACGCAGGTCACGGGGAGAACGTACAAACTCCTTACAGACGGCGCCCGTAGTCAGGATCGAACCTGAGTCTCCGGCGCTGCATTCGCTGTAAAGCAGCAACTCTACCGCTGCGCTACCGTGCCAAATACTCTTCTGTAATTTACCGTTTAGCAGCTAATTTACATATTTCTTGGAATGTGACAGAATAAAGGGCCCAAGACCCAATTAAGAAGAGGCTTTCCGTTTTTAATAGGCTAAAAATATATTTGTTTCTTTGGTCAGCAAAAATTATAGTGAAGGTGTATAAGAAAATAACTGCAGATGCTGGTACAAATCGATTTATTCACAAAATGCTGGAGTAACTCAGCAGGTCAGGCAGCATCTCGGGAGAGAAGGAATGGGTGACGTTTCGGGTCGAGACCCTTCTTATAGTGAAGGTGTAACTAGTTAACCCTTTTTTTGAGTAGAGACACTAGGTTACAGCATAAGATAGACACAAAATGCTGGAGTAACTCAACGGGACAGGCATCGTCTCTGAGTGACGTTTCGGGTCAAGTCCCTTCTTCTGACTAGTCAGGGGAAAGGGAAACGAGCGATATACCTCTCCAGCATTTTGTGTCTATCTTCGGTTTAAACCAGCATCTGCAGCTCCATCCTAAACAGAGGTTACAACTTCACAGTTTAGTATTTGTTATTATCATCTAAGCATCTAAATGGCGACAACTCACATTTGACAACAAAATAACATTGTGAATCACCCTCAACCCATTTGTCAGTTGTAGAGCACGACCTTCAGAGTTCATGAGATTCACACAACTGTGTTATCAGGTTTGCCAGTGTACCTGGCAGATGCCAAAGGAACATGCCATAATCTAAGCAAGACCCTTACAGAGTATTGGGGAATGCAGGTGCTGGTTTACAAATAAAAGACACAAAATGCTGGAGTAACTCGGCAGGTCGGGCAGCATCTCTGGAGATGATGAATAGGTGATGTTTTTTAGGCCATGACCTTTTTTCAGTCTGAAGAAGAGTCCCGCCCCGCGATGTCACCCATGCTTGTTCACCGGAGATGCTGCCTGACCCACTGAGTTACTCCAGCATCTCGTGACCCTTGCAGAGTATTGCTATTATAGTGGATTGTGGCAATGAATGAATAGATTCTGGAATAATGGGAGCACCAACGGGAGTGTGTTTATGGATGGACAGGCAGAGGAAGAAAGGTCAGAAGTAACTGGACAGATTGGCCAAGAGCATTGCCTCCAATAGGCGAGCAGGTATTTCCTTTGTGCGGTGAGGTTGGGAGGGTGGGAGGAGGTCTGGCCTTGACAAGAAATAATCAGGCTGTGTCGAGTTATTGCAATAGGCCCGACTAGTTTGGCCACCAGTAGATTGTCCATTAAATGCTGGAAAAAACACCTGCGGAAGGAAAAGCTGAGATGGAGAACAACTGCAGATGTTGAAATCTTGAGGTAAGATACAAATACAAAGTGTTTGTCTGGATCAGGCAGGTTTTGTGCTGGGGATGGATGGGTGATATTTCAGGTCTGGTCCCAGCTTCAGAAACAGAAGCGGAGATAACGATTAGGGAAAAGACTCGCCTTCATGAAATGAAACCGTCCACATTTTGCAGAGACACCTCCTGACCTACTGAATGTTTTCAACATTTTCTGTTTTTATTTTACTTCCAGCATTTGCAATTTTTTTGTACATGTCATAATTTAAGTGCATCGAGTCTAAGCTCCTCAGCACCGTGTGACTGACTACCCACCACACAGCACAATGAAGAGGTTTGCTGAGTTCTGAAATGTCCTCACCTTGTTTGTGGAGATGAGTAATGAGTGAATTTAAGGCATGTGTTTCACAAGCCTGGGCAGCTTGCAGCCCAGTGGTATGAACATCGACTTCTCCAACTTTAGATAGTTCTTCTGTCCCTCTCTTCCCCTCCCCCTTCCCAGATCTCCCCCTATCTTCCTGTCTCCACCTATATCCTTCCTTTGTCCCGCCCCCATGACATCAGTCTGAACAAGGGTCTCGACCCGAAACGTCACCCATTCCTTCTCTCCTGAGATGCTGCCTGACCTGCTGAGTTACTCCAGTATTTTGTGAATAAATACCTTCGATTTGTACCAGCATCTACAGTTATTGTCTTATACTACACATTAGTGGGAGGTCGGCCTTACCCTTGCCAGAACAAAAAAAGAATCTCGGCCCGTCTCGCACTTGCACGCTGCTGCTTGGAGGCGATGTGTTGTCAATCTTTCAACTGGCTTTGACGTTCGGTTCAGACGGTGGAAATGATGGAGGAAATAATGACGGTTATGATGGTGAAAGCAGGATGCGATGTCCTGCTTGGTGACATGTTCTTCGATGGGAAGGGATTCCGGAGATTCAAGCGGCAGGCGTTCTGAACTTCCTTGTAGGGGATCTCCTTTACACTGGGAGGCAATTCCTTCAGTTCCTCTCTGATCTGTTTAAAATAAATCATATTGTTCAACAACGCCTGAAGGCTTTATTTTTAAACTGAGAGCCCCTGGTGCTGGATTCTCCCACAAGTCAATACACCGTCTACACATGGGAATCCTGTCAAGATTCATTCAAATTGTCTGTGTTTTTGGAATCTAGCGGGCCGACACGGTGTTGCAGCGGTAGAGTTGCTGCCTTAAGGCGACAGAGACCCGGGTTCGATCCTGACAACAGGTGCTGTCTGGACAGAGTTTGTACGTTCTCCCAGTGATCTGAGTGGGTTTTCCCCTGGGTGCTCCGATTTCCTCCCACACTCCAAAAACGTACAGGTTTGTAGGTTGATTGGCTTCGGCTAAGATTGTAAATTATCCCGAGTGCGTAGGATAGTGTTAGTGCATGGGGATCGCTGGTCAGCTGTATCTCTAAACTAAAAACTATCATAAAAACTAAAATGACTTGTGTGGGACAAGTTTTTTAAGGGGCAGTACAGTGCCACTACTCAGGAAGAGTTGCTGTCTTACAGCGCCAGAGACCAGGGTTCAATCCTGACTATGGGTGCTGTCTGTACGGAGTTTGTACTTTCTCCCCATGACCTGCGTGGGTTTTTCTCTTTGGATGCTTTGGTTTCCTCCCACACTCCAAAAACGTAAAGGTTTTGAGGTTAGTTAGCTTGGTATAATTGTAAATTGTCCCTAGTGTGTGTAGGATAGTGTTAGAGTACAGGGATCGCTGGTCGGCGCGGATTCGGTGGGCCAAAGGGCCTTTTCAGGTGTTGTATCTCTAAGCCAAACTAAACTAAACTAAACTATACTAAGATTTTGCTGGATAATACACTGCACTACATTCTACCAGATACAGACCAGCGAGTATCTCTGGAAAGAGAAACAAGACAGTCGTCTTTCCAACCTTGTTTCATAGGAAAGCTCACAAATTCCAGATATTAATCTGGTAAACTTCTAAATTGCTTCCAACACATTAACTTCCCTCCTTTATTAAAGAGGCAGAAGCAGCACAAAATACTCTACTGATGATCTTGCCAAAGCCCCATTTGCCTGATACATTACATCCGCACATTTGTATTTAATTCCACTTGCAATAAATAATAATGTTCTGCTAGTTTTCTGGTTTAGGGGTGACTATGTTAGTTCTGCATTACAGTAAGCTTCTAGTTCACTGGTGCTGTAAGGCAGGAACTCTACCACTGTGCCCTGCATGGTGTGGGGGCCAACAGTTATATAAACTGCTCTGACGTACCAATTGATGTCTAACTGGAAAATGCAAACAATAGACAATAGACAATAGGTGCAGGAGGAGGCCATTTGGCCCTTCCAGCCAGCACCACCATTCAATGTGATCATGGCTGATCATTCTCAATCAGTACCTCGTTCCTGCCTTCTCCCCATACCCCCTGACTCCGCTATCCTTAAGAGCTCTATCTAGCTCTCTCTTGAATGCATTCAGAGAACTGGCCTCCACTGCCTTCTGAGGCAGAGAATTCCACAGATTTACAACTCTCTGACTGAAAAGGTTTTTCCTCATCTCCGTTCTAAATAGCCTACCCCTTATTCTTAAACTGTGGCTCCTGGTTCTGGACTCCCCCAACATTGGGAACATGTTTGCTGCCTCTAACCTGTCCAACCCCTTAATAATCTTATACATTTCGATAAGATCCCCTCTCATCCTTCTAAATTCCAGTGTATACAAGCCTAGTCGCTCCAGTCTTTCAACATATGACAGTCCCGCCATTCCGAGAATTAACCTAGTAAACCTACGCTGCACGCCCTCAATAGCAAGAATATCCTTCCTCAAATTTGGAGATCAAAACTGCACACAGTACTCGAGGTGCGGTCTCACTAGGGCCCTGTACAACTGCAGAAGGACCTCTTTGCTCTCTTGTTTATGACAATAATTGCCAAGAAATGTGAAGGCCAAGAAATTCCAGGAAAACACTGCGAGGAAGTGCTGTTGTGAGGATTATGTAAGCTTTGCCACTGTCCAATCTAAACAATCAGCTGGATAAAAACAGAAATTACCATTTGCTTACAATGTGGGACAAATGCCAGGAAATGAAGAAAACATTACTAGCCTGTTTTAGCTTGGAAAAGATTTGAAACATTTTCTATCCATATTTAGCTCATGAATTGTGTGTGTGGGTCTGTCCCACCTCACGGATGATCCTGCAACGCACAAACTGCTCCTCCTGCACTTTTTATGCACTATTTTACTACATTGACTAACGTTTGTACATTACTCCCGACCTCAGCCCTTGTTCGTAGCTCAACTTCATGAACTACAGCAATACATCAGACCTTGTCTTGGAGTTTCCAATATCAAAAAAAGTAGAATTTTGCTAAGTTTTACGTAGTTAAGTTTGACAAGAGTAAACTCTTTACATTAAAATTGCCAGAGCTAAATTAATCAAATGTCATGTTTAAATGACAAATCTATTCTCTGTCCTAAATGTAGTGATGTTGTCTTTTAGTTTACTTTAGAGATACAGTGTGGAAACAGGCCCTTCGGCCCACCAAGACCGTGCCGACCGGCGATCACCTTGTACACTAGCACTATCCGACACACTAGGGGCTATTTACAATTTAACTGAAGCCAATTCACCTACAAACCTGCACGTCTTTGGAGTGTGGGAGGAAACCGGAGCTGCTGGTGAAAACCCACTCGGTCACAGGGAGAATACGCGAGCTGCAGTCAGGATGGAACCCGGGACTCTGGCGCTGTGAGGCAGCAACTCTACCGCTGCACCGCCGTGCCACCATGACAATTTCATGTGGTAATCTGCAGAGGTTGGGAGTGGGCCTGGCACGGCAAGGTGTAGGAAGGAACAGCAGATGCTGGTTTCAACCGAAGATATACACAAAAAGCTGGAGTAACTCAGCGGGACAGGCAGCATCTCTGGAGAGAAGGAATGGGTGACGTTTCGAGTTGGGTCGGGTCTGAGGATGTCACCCATTCCTTCTCTCCAGAGATGTTGCCTGTCCCGCTGAGTTACTCCAGCTTGTTGCATGGAAAGGTCTTTGATTTCCTTGACAGTCCATTGACTTCTCAATTCGGTGTCTGGATTTCTAGTTCACCATCAAACATGAAGTGGACAAACTAAGGGGGCGAAATCAATGGAAAACTATGTTGTAAAGCAACAGGGAAACAAGACGAGTAGAATGGGACTGGTGACATTGCTTCTCTGGGGAGGATCCAAGGAATCAAGAAAATCCTTTGATGTTTCATGCTGACGATGTTATTTTCCCATGTATGTGGCCCACCAGTTTCCTGTTGAAAGCATGAAAGCTAACCGCCTTCACCATTTCCCACAAGACTGAGTTACGCTCAAGAACCACACCACGTCCCCTTATTTTGCGATGGCTTTTATCAAAGGTTTAATTTCACTAACATCATTTGCCAGAGTGAGGCCCAGCGCAAATTGGAGGAACAGCAGCTCATATTTCGCTTGGGTAGTTTACACCCCAGCGGTATGAACATTGACTTCTCTAACTTCAGATAGTCCCTGCTTTCCCTCTCTATCCCCTCCCCATTCCATTCTCCCACCAGTCTTCCTGTCTCATACTACATCCTATCTTTGTCTCGCCCCCTCCCCTGACATCAGTCTCAGGAACGGTCTCGACCCGAAACGTCACCCATTCCTTCTCTCCAGAGATGCTGCCTGACCCGCTGAGTTACTCCAGCATTTTGTGTCTACCTTTCATTTGCTAAACATGGATCTTTAAACAACTTTAGTTTTGTGACGTGGTATCAGATGAGAAGAAAGTCGTTTTGCTCAAAACTTTTTCATGTGCCATTGACATTTGAAAAGTGAGGACATTTGTTCTCAAGCCACAGCGAGCATTTGGACAATCTTTCACTCAAGACCAGCGGAAATGTATTTTCTCCCAAGCCTGTTAGTCATGTTGTTTTTACAGCAGCATTTCATCCAGTTCAACTGCACTCAAAGTCATCAAGAACAATTATAAAATACCAGCCACGGCACAAAGTGCGGTAATAACTCAGCAGGTCAGGCAGCATCTCTGGAAAAACGTGGCAAGAACAGGAAGGCAGATTATTATCTGAATGGTGTCAAGTTAGGAAAAGGGGACTAACAACGAGATTATTGCATCGTATGGGAGGCGCATTCCCAATCTCGTTGTACCCCTGTACAATGACAATAAAGATATATTGTATTGTATTGTATTGTATCTGGGTGTCCTTGTTCATCAGTCACTGAAAGTAGGCATGCAGGTACAGCAGGCAGTGAAGAAAGCTAACGGCATGTTGGCCTTCATAACAAGAGGAGTTGAGTATAGGAGCAAAGAGGTCCTTCTGCAGTTGTACAGGGCCCTAGTGAGACCGCACCTGGAGAATTGTGTGCAGTTTTGATCTCCAAATTTGTGGAAGGACTTCTTGCCATTGAGGGCGTGCAGCGTAGGTTCACAGAATGGCGGGACTGTCATATGTTGAAAGAATGGAGCAACTGGGCTTTTATACACTGGAATTTAGAAGGATGAGAGGGGATCTTATTGAAACATATAAGATTATTAAGGGATTGGACACGTTAGAGGCAGGAAACATGTTCCCAATGTTGGGGGAGTCCAGAACCAGGGGCCACAGCTTAAGAATAAGGGGTAGGCCATTTAGAACGGAGATGAGGAAAAACTTTTTCACCCAGAGTTGCGAATCTATGGAATTCTCTGCCTCAGAAGGCAGTGGAGGCCAGTTCTCTGAATGCATTCAAGAGAGAGCTAGATAGGAAAGCGGAGTCAGGGGGTATGGGGAGAAGGCAGGAACGGGGTACTGATTGAGAATGATCAGCCATGATCACATTGAATGGCAGTGCTGGCTCGAAGGGCCGAATGGCCTACTCCTGCACCTATTGTCTATTGTCTATTGGATGGGTGACGTTCTCGGCCAAGACGCTTTTCCCACCCTGAAGAAGTGAAGTCAAGTCAAGTCAATTTTATTTGTACAGCACATTTAAAAACAACCCACGTTGACCAAAGTGCTGTACATCTGATTAGGTACTAAGGAAAAAATGAAACATACAGTAGCACACAAACATAACAGCACATACAAAACAGTTCAAGAAGGGTCTTGATCCAAAATATCATCTATCCATGTTCTCCAGAGATGCTGCCTGGCCCTTTGAGTTACTCCAGCACTTTGTGTCCTTTTGTGTATTAACCGGCATCTGCACTTTTTTGTTTCTACTCTAAAATACCAGTTAGATGCCTGCTGACTATGATATCAAAGGGCAGCAACTCCCAACCAAGCAGCAACAATGGATAGAGACTAGGTCCTAGAAAAGAGACCAACCTGACCCCACCACCCACCAACCCACCCCATGTGCCACCTGTCCAAATTCTCCCCTCCCACCAAACCTCACCCCTCCATTGTCCCCTGCCCAATACCCCAACCTCTAAACCAGGCTCACCAATTCAACACAACCCTTCTCCCAACTGACCCCCAAGCCCAAACCTCCATCCTCCCTGCCTAAGCATAACAATCACGGCACTGTCCACCTGAAACAAACCCACAATCTTGATTCCACAACACCCCCCCCCCCCCAACCTGCCCCACTCCAAACCAACCCCAACTCTCTCCGCTCAAATCCAAAACCCATCCCCTGACACCCCACTCCCTAAAGCTGACCCTAAACAAAGTGTCTCCTCACCCTTCCCACATCCAACCTCTCATATCTAAACCCCAACCCTAACGCACCCACAACCAGCCCAAATGCTCCCAAACACAAAACCTGACCTATCATTCCCCACTTCCCAAACCTAATCCTAAAAAATTGTCTCCCCGTCTTCCCGAATCCAGCCTCTCATTTTTAAACTCCAAACCTAACCGATCAAAAACAAACCCTACCTTCACCTAAAACCAAACCCTGATGTTCAGTACCCTACCTCCTCAACCCAACCTCATGATATGACAGAGGAGGAGGGTAGTGGGGAGGAGAGGAGAGGAGGGAGGAAGAGAGGAGTGGGGAGAGGAGAGGAGGAAAGAGGAGAAGAGAGGAGAGGAGAGGGGAAGAGAGGGGAGGGGAGGGGCTGCGGGAGTAGATGAGGGGAAGAGGGGTGAGGGGAGTGGATAGGAGGGGAGAGGAGAGGAGAGGAGAGGGGAGGGGAGGGGAGGGGAGGGGAGGGGAGGGGAGGGGAGGGGAGGGGAGGGGAGGGGAGGGGAGGGGAGGGGAGGGGAGGGGAGGGGAGGGGAGGGGAGGGGAGGGGAGGGGAGGGGAGGGGAGGGGAGGGGAGGGGAGGGGAGGGGAGGGGAGGGGAGGGGAGGAGAGGAGAGGAGAGGAGAGGAGAGGAGAGGAGAGGAGAGGAGAGGAGAGGAGAGGAGAGGAGAGGAGAGGAGAGGAGAGGAGAGGAGAGGAGAGGAGAGGAGAGGAGAGGAGAGGAGAGGAGAGGAGAGGAGAGGAGAGGAGAGGAGAGGAGAGGAGAGGAGAGGAGAGGAGAGGAGAGGAGAGGAGAGGAGAGGGGAGGAGAAGGATGTGACTCCAAACCTTACACCCCCTCTCCCTAATCAAAGAGTAACGGACTTACAAAGCTGATTGCTTAGCCAGTCTTCCACTCCCAATCATTCCCCTACATACACAGACCGCTGGTCCTCCTCGATCCAACCTTATCCCATCTTCATTAGAAATATATGACCCATGGGATGTGAGGGAGAGGATTGTTCACGTCTGTCCTTTAACACGGACTGCTCCAGAGAGGGGCTGCCTTATTGGCACTCCACCAGTGCCATTATTCCACAAGGAGTAAGCCCACTTTCAAAGCAAAGCCACCTTTCTTTCATAGTTTGTGTCAGAAGGAACTGCAGATGCTGGTTTAAACGGAAGATAGACACAAAATGCTGGAGTAACTCAGCGTCTCGACCCGAAATGTCACCCATTCATTCTATCCAGAGATGCTGCCTGTCCTGCTGAGTTATTCCAGCATTTTGTCTATCTGTCATAGATCATAAGTTCATAATTTCACAAATCATAGGAGCAGAAGTAGGCCATTCGGCCCATTGAGTCTACTCCACCATTCAAACATGGCTGATCTATCTTTCCCTCTCAACCCCGTTCTCCTGCCTTCTCCCCATAACCCTTGACACCAGCACTTTTCAAAATCCTGTCAATCTCCACCTTAAAAATATCCATTGATTTGGCCTCCACAGCCGTCTGTGGCAACGAATTCCACAGATTCACTGCGGCACTGTGGCGCAGCGGTAGAGTTGCTGCCTTACAGCGAATGCAGCGCCGGAGACTCAGGTTCGATCCTGACTACGGGCGCCGTCTATACGGAGTTTGTACGTTCTCCCCGTGACCTGCGTGGGTTTTCTCCGAGATCTTCGGTTTCCTCCCACACTCCAAAGACGTGTAGGTATGTAGGTTAATTGGCTGGGCAAATGTAAAAATTGTCCCTAGTGGGTGTAGGATAGTGTTAGTGTGCGGGGATCGCTGGGCGGCACGGACCCGGTGGGCCGAAGGGCCTGTTTCTGCGCTGTATCTCTAAATCTAAAATCTAAAAAATCTCTGACTAAAGCAATTCCTCCTCATCTCCTTTCGAAAGGTACGTCCTTTTATTCTGAGGCTATGGCCTCTGTTCCTAGACTCTCCTACCAGTGGAAACATCCTCTCTGCATCCACTCTACCCAGGCCATTCACTATTTGGAAAGTCGCTATGAGCCCCCCCACCCCCACTCATCTATTTCTAAACTCCAGCGAGTGTAGGCCCAGTGCTGCCAAACGTTCATGCCTCTTCCAGTTAGCCTTCTTACCTCTTCAACTCTGCGAAAGACTCGGAGAAAGTTGTTTCGCAATACGGCTTTTAATTCTTCGTCCTGCCATTTCCGCCTCAGTAATTCTGCAATTAGTGCAGGATATTTTGACACGTCTTCAAGACCCTGGGGAAAGCTGCAACCAAACGCAGTGTCAGCAAATATTTGGCAACAAAACAAAAGAATTAACTGTTCGGAGTCACGTTAAAATACAAACCCTGTGACGCCATCATAGTCCCCTCCTATTCCAATCGACTCATATCCAGCGAACTTCTTGATGTGGTCAAAATGATCTGTAACCGTAGCAGCAAGTTGTGAAATCGAACTTGATAAGAAGTCAAGTCAAGTCAACTTTATTTGTCACATACATATACAAGACGTGCTGTGAAATGAAAGTGGCCACGCCCGCGGATTGTGCTAAAACTACAAAACAAAATAGAAAAAATAAATTTAACTCAAAAAATAAATTAATACAGTAAATTAAATTAGTCCCTGGTGATATGAGAGTTAACAGTCCTGATGGCTGTGGGAAGAAACTCTGTCTCATCCTCTCTGTTTTCACAGCGTGACAGCGGAGGCGTTTGCCTGACCGTAGCAGCTGGAACAGTCCGTTGCTGGGGTGGTAGGGGTCCCCCATAAAAGTTCGGAACTCTCTAATTTCATGCTAACAACATTCAAACGTTAAGGACATAGGGCATAGGATTAAGGTGAAGATGAAAGGATTGAATAGGAATAGATCGGGTAGACGCACAGAGTCTCTTGCCCAGAGGAGGGGCATTGAGAACTAGAGGACATAGGTTTAAGGTGAGGGGCGAAAAGGTTTTATAGGAAGCAGAGGGGTAACCCTTTCACACAACGGGTGGTAGGTGTATGGAACGAGCTGCCGGAGGAAGAAGTTGAGGCAAGTACTATCGCAACGTTTAAGAAACAATTGGACAGGCACATGGATAGAGCATGTTTAGAGGGAAATGGGCCAGGTGGGACTAGTGTAGATGGGACACGTTGGTTGGTGTGGGCGAGTTGGGCTGAAGGCCTTGTTTCCACACTGTCTGACTCTATGAAACAAACTGGTGTATGAAATCAATGGGTTGAGCAGCAGCTGTGGGTGGCGGAGAGGTGGAAGAACTGTCAATGTTTCTGGTCTCAATACAAAATGTTGACCATCTCGTTGTCTCCACAGATACTGCCTGCCCCATGAGTTCCCCCAGCAGTTCCAGATGCTAGTATCTGCCGTATACTGCATCTTAAAATGTAAGGAATTTGTTCCAAAATAATTTTTACAACAAAATGAATTTTACTGAGTGTATGTACGTCAGATGTTTCATTAGCTTCTGCGATTTGCACCATGCAGAAACTGACACTGATGTTGTCAAAAGTATGTTTGCAAGCTCTTACGCCCATTCCAGAAGCTAACTGTAGTTGGTGATAGTTCAGTTAGTTTAGTTTAGTTTAGTTTAGTTTAGAGATACAACGTGGAAACAGACCCTCTCGGCTCACTGGGTCCGCGCCGCCCAGCGATCCCCGCACATTAACACTATCCTGCAACCATTTTGTTTTTACATTTACCAAGCCAATTAACCTACATACCTGCACGTCTTTGGAGTGTGGGAGGAAATCGGAGCACCCGGAGAAAACCCACGCAGGTCACGGGGAGAAAATACAAACTCCATACAGACAGCACCCGTAGTCAGGATCGAACCCGGGTCTCCGGCGCTGCATTCGCTGTAAGGCAGCAACTCTACCGCTGCGCCACCGTGCCTCATGAATCAACTAGAGAACATTCCAGACCTACTGTCTACCTCATTGGAGACCCTCGGATGAACTTTAATCGGACTTTATCTTGCACTAAACGCCATTCCCTTTATTCTATATCTGTACACTGTGGACGGATTGATTGTAATCATGTCCCGTCTTTCTGCTGGCTGGACAACACGCAACAAAACATCTTTTCACTGCACCTCAGTACAGGTGACAATGAACTAAACTAAACTGAACTAATTAATAGTTAAGCTGGGCAGCACGGTAGCGCAGTGGTAGAGTTGCTGCCTTCCAGAGCTTGCAATAGACAATAGGTGCAGGAGGAGGCCATTCGACCCTTCGAGCCAGCACCGGAGACCCGGATTCGATCCCGATTGGTGCTGTCCGCACAGAGTTTGTACGTTCTCCTCGTGACCGCGTGGGTTTTCCCCAGGTGCTCCGGTTTCCTCCCACACTCCAAAGACGTGCAGGTTTGTACGATAATTGGCTTGGTATATTTGTAAATTGTCCTTAGTGTGTGTCGGGTGGTGTGAATGTGCGGGGATGGCTGGTCAGCGCGGACTTGTTGTGCCAAAGGGCCTGTTTCCGTGCTGTATCTCTGAACTAAACTCAACTAAATTCTGAACCGTTAGTAGGTCCATAACATTTTATTAACGGGCACGTTGAAAACTACATCATCAAAAGGTACAGTAGTTAACTTGGTTGAAATTCAGGGGAACATAAAAATGTATCCCTTCAAAGGGGAATCAATTCTTCGGTGAGACACAATGAAAGGGCAGAGAAGCTGAAGAACATTAGACAATTTCCTTATCCAAAGATATCTGCGTAAATCCCCTACCTGCCACTTGGGAAATGTCTGCCTTCTCCTCGCAGGATATGAAACCGGAGTAAAAGTTTACCATCACCAGGCCTGCTTTCTCTTTCTGTAAAACAAATGTTGATCTGAACAAAATGTGTCAGGAGGAACTGCAGATGCTGGTTTACACCTGGGGAGAAGGAATGGGTCGAGACCCTTCTTTAGACTGAAAGTCAGGGGAGAGGGAGACACAGCGATAAGGAAAGAGGTGTCAAAATGAGGCATCAAAAGAGATGAGGATGAAGGAAAATGTAGAGTAGGTCATTATTAGCTCGGAGAAGGTTACAATAAAGCAAACAGAGATCAAATGTAACCAGGGGGTCAGTCAGACTGGTCGGAGAACTGGGAAGGGGGAGGGGATGGAGAGAGAGAGAGAAAGCAAGGCCTACTTGAAGTTAGAGAAGTTAATGTTCATACCGCTGGGGTGTAAGCTGCCCCAGCGAAATATGAGGTGCTGTTCCTCCAATTTGTGCTGGCAATGCAGGAGGCCCAGGACAGAAAGGTCTGTGTGGGAATGGGAGAGGAAGTTAAAGTATTTAGCAACCGGGAGATTAGGTAGGTTTAGGCGGACTGAGCAGAGGTGTTCAGCGAAAACGATCGCTGATCGGAACGACACTGTTTGCTCAGGTATAGAAATTGGATTGCACCCATTTCTGTGGCATTAAAACATGGGCGCTTTCAATATTAACAGCTCACCGCGACACCTGAACGAAAACTATAAAGCTGGAAGATTTACGAGGATGTTGCCAAGTCATGAGGGCCCGGGCTATAGGGAGAGGTTGAGCAGGCTGGGACGCTATTCCTTGCAAAAGCTGGAGGATGAGGGGGTGATCTTATAGAGGTGTAAGGCTCAGTGTTGTAAATCACATCCAGAACCATGCATCAAAATGGCAGCCGTGTTAGTCCTGACATGACCAGGAATGTGTACATACAAACACAGCTGTCAACACTTCGCAGTGCATTAGTCTCAGAAGGGTGGCAGCCTTTGTTCCAGACCTTTCACATTTCGGTCCTCCCGCATCCATCTAAAATCCAGCGAGTACATGCCCAAAGCCTTCAAATGCTCATCATATCACAATAAATACTGCTCTTTTATTGTTAAATTCAATGAATAATAGATAATAGGTGCAGGAGTAGACCATTCGGCCCTTTGAGCCAGCACCAACATTCAATGTGATCATGGCTGATCATTCCCAATCAGTACCCCGTTCCTGCCTTCTCCCCATACCCCCAGACTCCACTATCCTTAAGAGCTCTATCTAGCTCTCTCTTGAAAGACATTCTTGCTATAGAGGGAGTACAGAGAAGGTTCATCAGATTGATCCCTGGGAAGTTTTTCCTCATCTCCGTTCTAAATAGCCTACCCCTTACTCTTAAACTGTGGCCCCTGGTTCTGGACTCCCCCAACATTGGGAACATGTTTCCTGCCTCTAACGTGTCCAACCCCTTAATAATCTTATTAAAGATCTTATAATCTTATATGTTTCGTAATCTGGAATGTGGAACGACCATTAATCCTTGTAAAGATAAACTCAAGAAGTAACAAACACATCCAGTCCATTAATCTATGACAGGGGAAGAAATCTACCCCTGAGCAGCCTTACTTAAATGTGACTTTTGGCCCATTGCATATTATTGACTCTTAAATGATCTCCGAAAAGAGACCCTAGTAGGTAAGTGGGTCACCAGTATCTTCTTAAGGGGACAATTTGGGATGGGCACAAAATACAGGCTTTGCCAGCAGTCACCCAGATCCCACAAAGGTGAGGCATTTTGGAAACGTTTGCTTCAGTGGTCAAGCCATTGGGCGTGAGAGACTGGAAGTCATTTTGCAGCTTTATAAAAAATGAGTGTGGCTGCAATTGGAGCATTGTGTACAGTTTTGGTCACAGCCATTGCAGGAAAGGATGTGGTTACTTTGAGAAGATGCAGCGAGGGATAAACGAGGTAGGTGCAAATAAGTTTGGTGGGACATGAACAGGCAGAAACAATGGGTCTGCCGGGACAGTTCTTTGAGAAGGTGCAGAATAAGTTGGCCAGAGAATGCCGCGTGGATTGAAGGTATTAGCTATCATAAGGGGTTGGAAAAACTCGGAATGTTTTCTCTTGAGCGTCGAAGGTTGATTCTATCGTTATATACATTTATCATCAAACGATATAAAATTATGAGAAGCATAGATAGGGTAGACAGTCAGAACCTTTTTCCAAGGGCAGAAACGTCAAAAAGACTAGTGTATAGATTCAAGAGAGAGTTGGATAGAGCCCTTAAGGATAGTGGAGTCAGGGGGTATGGGGAGAAGGCAGGAACGGGGTACCGATTGAGAATGATCAGCCATGATCACATTGAATGGCAGTGCTGGCTCGAAGGGCCGAATGGCCTCCTCCAGCACCTATTGTCTATTTAAAGTCAGAGGGGGAAAGTTTGAGGTGATGTTTTGAATAGTTTGTTTTACACCAAGGGTGGTGGGGGCCTGGAACGTGCTGCCACGGGCCTGGAACGTGCTGCCACGGGCCTGGAACGTGCTGCCATGGGTGGTGGTAGAGGCAGATACGATGGAGGCTTTTAGATAGGCACATGGCTTTGCAAGAAATGGAGGGATATCGATCATGTGTGGGCAGACGAGATTCGTTTATCTTGGCATCACATTTAGCACAGACATTGTGGGCCGAAGGGCCTGTACTTGTCCTGCACAGTTCTTATGTCCTTGGGAAATGTGGAACGTGCAATCTAGAAAGTGCTGATGGTACACTGATGGCTGTGTGGTGGAGCAGAAGGGAATTGTCGCTGCCTGGATCATGGCCTCGTACGGCAACAGAAACAACAAGCTCATCAGGAAGGCCGGCTCCGTCCTGGGGGGGAGTGGAGTTAGACTCACATGAGGTGGTCTTGGAGGGGAGGATGCTCCGCAAACGTGGAGCATCCTGGACAATACAGCTCACCCCCTCCATGATACACTGGTCAACCTGAGGAGCACCTTCATCAACAGACTGGTCCCACCAAGACGCAGCACAGAACGAACGCCACAGGAGATCCTTCTTCCCTGCGGCTATCAAACTGTACAACTCCTCCCCCTTCTGACGTGGGCTAGACTGAGACTGACCCCCCCCCAACCCCCCCAATCTTTGCACCCCCCAATCCTGAACTTTCCACTCGTCACTTTCATTTCATGTTCCGTGTACCTTGTTGTGTTTTATAACTGTTGGCTGACCAATTTCCTTCCTGGGATAAATCAAGTTCTATCGTATTGTATCGTGCTGAGCCCTGCCCCTGATAACATCTCCATTGTAAATCTACATCACGCCACCACCCAGCTGCACTGTAGATCAGAAATCTGTAACTTTATATGCTCTGCAAGAAATTGCCAAAGAGAAGTTCTTGGTCGAATTGAGTCAAAATCACTTACAATCAAACGGAGAATGTTATCTGGAACATTCCTGGGGTGCTTGCAGATGGCGTAAGCTGAGGAATGACTGAATATAACTGGAGCCTTGGAGATGCGGAGCACAGTTTCCGCTGTGTCCGTGGCGGTGTGCGACAGATCGATGATCATTCCCAGTCGATTCATCTCCAGAACCACCTCCTGGAAATTCAAATACAAATTCCACAATGTAGTTACACAT
The DNA here is from genome assembly GCF_053455715.1 of Rhinoraja longicauda. Taxonomy (NCBI): domain Eukaryota; kingdom Metazoa; phylum Chordata; class Chondrichthyes; order Rajiformes; family Arhynchobatidae; genus Rhinoraja; species Rhinoraja longicauda. The sequence continues at coordinate 3,675,323 of NC_135958.1, read as the reverse complement.
GCTCTGACTAGACCCTAGCCAGACTGCAACACATGCCAGCAGCGGAAGAAAAGGGGTCATTAGTCTTTACTTTAGTTTACCTCAGAGATACAGCGTGGAAACGGGCCCTTCGGCCCACCGTGTCCGCACCGCCCAGCGATCCCCGCACACTAACACTATCCTACACACACCAGGGACAATTGTCCATTGACGCCAAGCCAATTAATCTACAAACCTGTACGCCTTTGGAGTGTGGGAGGAAACCGGAGCACCCAGAGAAAACCCACGCAGGTCACGGGTGAGAACGTACAAACTCCGTACAGACAGCGTCCCTAGTCAGGATTGAAAGCGGGTCTCTGGCGCCGTGAGGCAGCAACTCTACCGCTGCACCACTATCTGGGTCGAGTCAGGTGTGGGAATGGAAGATGCAGAAAAACGGAACTGAAACATTTTCCCAATCAGCGATTTTGCGATTGTTATATTAATTATTTTTAAAAAGAATTTTAAGAGGAAACATGACCAGTAAGGCAGAATTATATAGGAAGGAGCTGCAGGTGTTGGTTTACACCATAGATAGACACAGATTGCTGGAGTAACTCAGTGGGGCAGGAAACATCTCTGGACAGAAGGAATGGGTGAGGTTTCGGGTGGAGACTGGATCAGGGGAGGGCGAGATACAGAGATCAGGACGTGTAAGGTGTGAAAATGAGACAAAGGGGATGAAGATCAAGGAAAATGTCAGCCATTCCTTCTATCCAGAGATACTGCCTGTCCCGCTGAGTTGAAGCAGAATTGTAGTTAGCAACAAAGCCACAGAAATTGTTCCTGAGGTGAAGGAAGCCCCACTCATGAAGCACAGAACGAGTTTCCTCGTTTCTGACATTGTTGGGTAATAGTTCAAACAGATCCCCGACGACTTACACTGCAACGTCACACAGCTGGCTGAGAACTCCAGATACCACCACCACCACACATTTCAACCAACATCCAATGTATCCGTGTGTGCTCAAGGAAAGACGCAAAACTATCATGTGTGTGCAGGAAGGAACTGCAGATGCTGGTTTACACTGAAGATAGACACAAAAAACTATAGTAACTCAGCGGGTCAGGCAGCATCTCTTGAGAGAAGGAATGGGTGACGTTTTGGGTTGAGACCCTCCTTCAGAACCTTCATGTCCATTCACGAACAAAATATCATAGCCACCGCAATGAGATTATGTTTCAATATCTTTGAGTTTGGTACATTAATGAGAATCAATTACAATCATGGAGTATAAAATCGGTTGTTTTTCAGGTCAACAGTTTGAGGTTGTGTAGGAGGAGTCGGTGGGGCTCATGAAGGGCAATAAGGTGGGGTAGTGTTCTGTGGTTCGATGGGTATGAAATTCAGATGATTTAAACGTGTCAGTCGGCAGCAGCAGCACACGAACAGAAAATGGAAACAGGTCATTTGTGTCACCCAGGGTAGAGTCAGGCCTTGGTTATTGAGAGAAACAAGAGAGGGTGCTATGGTGGTGCAGCGGTAAAGCTGCTGCCTTACAGCGCCAGAGACCCGGCTTCGATCCTGACTACGGGTGCTGTCTGTACGGAGTTTGTACGTTCTCCCTGTGACCAGCGTGGGTTTTCTCCGGGTTCTCCAGTTTCCTTCCACACTCCAAAGACCTACAGGCTTGGTGGTTCATTGGCTTGGTGTATGTGTAAAAGTTCTCTAGTGTAATATGTGCTAGTGGACAGGGATCGCTGGTCTGCCCAGTGGTTTGAAGGTAGAGTTGCCAACTTTCTTACTCCCAAATAAGGGACAAAAAGTGACGTCACCGTGACCTCATCCAGCCAGCGGTCACAAGCTCCCGCTCCAGCATTGGCGGCTGCCCGGGCCGGGAGGCGGTTGCTACGCAATCTCCGTTAGGCGAACACACTCGGCCCCGCTCCCCGAACATGCTCCGTTAGCCTACAATCTCCGGGCCTACAGTGTCCGGGCCTGCAGCGTCAGGGCCTGCAGCGTCAGGGCCTGCAGCGTCAGGGCCTACAGCGTCAGGGCCTACAGTGTCCGGGCCTGCAGCGTCAGGGCCTGCAGCGCCACCCTGGGCCTAATACGGGACAACGGCGGCCCCGTACAGGACAAACAAATTCAGCCCAATATTCGGGATGTCCCGGCTAATACGGGACAGTTGGCAACCCTAGTTGAAGGGCCTATTTCTGTGCTGTATCTCTAAACTAAAGTAAAGGAGATCACAGGGGCTTCAATGAAGATCTTTGTATCCCCTCTAGCCATGCAAGGTCCTGGAGGACTGGAGAATAGCTTATGTGTTCCTTTGTTTAAGAAGATAAAGAGAGATGACTCAGGAAATTGTAGGCCGGTGAGCCTAATGTCAGTGGCAGGGAAGCTATTGGAGAGGATTCTTCTGGATAGGATTTATTAGCATGTCTGGAAACTGACTACAACAGAAATGCCTGAAGAAGGGTCTCGACCCGAAACATCACCTGTTCCTTTTCACCAGAAATGCTGCCTGACCCACTGAGTTACTCCAGCACTTTGTGTCTATCCATGATTCTGTTGTCCATTTTGTCCATGCAGCTAAAAATAGAACTTTACACCAATGTTTCTTATAGACCACTTCAGCTTTGAATGTCAGCTTTGTGAGAAATGCATCAATTACTGCATCAACTTATTACAAACGTTCTCTCGGATCAGGGCGAGGAAGTATGGGCAATTCCGAGTTTCAAAAACAAACGAGGAACAACCAGAAAGGAATCAAAAACGAGAAATTTGAGTACCGAGCATATATTTTGTGACAGGCACTGACTTAGAATTAAAGGACGTTCTTTTAGGAAGGAGATGAGCAGAAATTTCTTTAGTCGGAGGGTGTTGAATCCAAGGAATTCTTTGCCACAGAAGGCTGTAGAGGCCGTCATTGGATATTTTTAAAGCAGAGATAGATACAGGCATCAGAGGTTACGGGGAGAAGGCAGGAGAATGGGGTTAGGAGAGAGAGGTAGATCTGCCATGATAGTATGGCGGAGTAGACTTGATGGGCCGAATAGCCCGTTTCTAGTGGCCGGGACTCTAGCGTTGTGCTGCGGCAGCTCTACCAGTTGTTCCACTGTGCTGCTATTATTTGCTTTCCCCTGCCATTTGATTATAGAATGCTGTGGACATTGTGGCTCAAGTATAAAATAAATGCATTGGAATTAGTGTGGACTGTTCCTATAATAGTGTGGCACGGTGGCGCAGCGGTAGAGTTGCTGCCTTACAGCACCAGAGACCCGGGTTCGATCCCGTACAACGTTTGTACGTTCTCGGAGATCTCCAGTTTCCTCCCACACTCCAAAGTTTGTAGGTTTCATTGGCTTGGTATATTAAATATATATAAATTGTCCCTGGTGTGTGTAGGATGGTGTCAATGTGCAGGGATCACTGGTTGATGGGGACTCGGTGGGCTGAGGGGCCTGTTTACATGCTGTATCTCTAACCTAAAAACTAAAACGAAATGGTAGGATCATCAGTACCCAAGAATGCTGAAACACACAAATCTCTTGAAAACATAAAATCTTACCTGACCAAACTGCGTTAAGTTTGTACTTATGTCATATATGCTACTACGACCAATTACTGCACTTTTTGCCCTGAAAAAGTAAATATTGTTGTGCTTTAAAATCAGACCATGAGATAACATCTAAAAGATAGCCAACATATTGAAAGAAATCCATACATCTCTGAAATCATTTCATCTAATAACGGTGATCTGTTGATCCAGTATTGAACTCATGAAGCCTCTAGTTTTAAACAACGCCTAAAAAAAAAAAATTGTTTAGTTTAGTTTTGTTGATTGTCACGTGTGCTGAGGTACAGTGAACAGCTTTTGTTACGTGCTTATCCAGCCACCCCATTACTCCCCATCCTCATGCTCTCCAAGGAATAGAGTTCCAGCCTGCTCAACCTCTCCCTGTGGCCCAAGCCCTCGAGTCCTGGCAACATCCTCGTAAATCTTCTTTGCGCCCTTTCCAGCTTGACGACATCTTTCCTGTAACATGGTGTCCAGAACTGAACACAATACTCGAAATGTGGCCTCACCAACTGCAACATGTCCTCCCATCTTCTATACTCAACATGTTCCTGATGGCGTGAGACTTCAGGCTTCTATGCCTCCAGCCCGAAATTCGCTCAAAAATATGGCGGACCATTTCACAACAATCAGTTCCATGTTAGTTATGTTCTGTGCTTTCGTTCTGGGTACATCAAGAAATATCTATATTTCCAGGAGAAAACCATCTGCTATTTTTATCTAAAATTCTCTGTGTTTACCATCCAACAACTTTGACAAGAAGCTGAAGTTCAATAGGTTGTGGAGAAGGTCCATACTTATATGTTTCACATCCATCAATGTTTTCCATCCTTCCTCTTCCTTCATGGGCCCAAGAACAGATTGGACTGTAACTTGTATATCCTCTTTATAAACCACAAGAACACATGAGTTAGTGCTAATAAATTGTTGGAGTTTGCTAAGGGGAACCAGTCCTCCAGTAAACATACAGCTCACCCCCTCCGTGACAAACAGGCCAACCTGAGGAGCACCTTCAGCAACAGACTGGTCCCACCAAGATGCAGCACAGAACGCCACAGGAGATCCTTCTTCCCTGTACAATTCCTCCCCCTTCTGCTGTGAGGTAGACTGACTCCCCTAGCCCCCCCACCTCCCCTCCCCCACCCCCCACCTCCCCTCCCCCACCCCCCACCACCTTTGCACATCCCCAATCCTTTCCACTTGTCACTTTAATTTCATGTATCTTGTATTTTATGACTGTTGTTAGAACAAGTTCCCTCCTGTGATGAATAAAGTTCTATCATATCGTATCATATCGTATCGTATCGTAGAAAAACAGATGCTGGAAATCTGCAATAATAACAGGAAATGCTGGGAACACACTGCAGGTCAGGCAGCATCTCTGGAAACAGAAGTAGAGTTAATGTTTCAGGTCTGAGACAAATCTCTGAAGGAATGCCTTGGACCCAAAATGTTAACTCTGATTCTCGTCTACAATTGTTACCGAGCCTGCTAAGCGTTTGTCTGTTTTTGAAGTTGGGCCACTGAACCATCCTATCACCGACTTCAGAGCAGTCCTGACCTAACATCTACCTCATTGGAGACCCTCAGACTACCTTCAATCCCACTTTAATGGACTTTATCTTGCACTAAACATTATTCCCTTTATCCTGTAAGTGTACACTGTGGATGGCCGGATTGTAAGGGATATGGGGAGAAGCCAGGAACGGGGTTGTGGATTGTGGATGATCAGCCATGATCACAGTGAATGGCGGTGCTGGCTCGAAGGGCCGAATGGCCTACTCCTGCACCTATTGTCTATTGTCTATTGTAATGTCATTCCGCTGGCTGGACAGCACACAACATAAAAACCCTTTTCACTGTACCTCGGTGCATGTGACAATAAACTAAACTAAAAATAAAGTATTTTTGAAGGGTGTCAAGGGTTATGGGGAGAAGGCAGGAGAATGGGGTTGAGAGGGAAAGAGAGTTCAGCCGCGATTGAATGGCAGAGTAAACTTGATGGGCCGAATGGCCTAATTCTGCTCCTAGAACCTATGAGCTTATGATACAAGGTACTTCACTGCATTCAAGAGAGAGCTGGATAGAGCTCTTAAGGATAGCGGAGTCAGGGGGTATGGGAAGAAGGCAGGAACACGGGTACTGATTGAGAATGATCAGCCATGATCACATTAAATGGCGGTGCTGGCTCGAAGGGCCGAATGGCCTCCTCCTGCACCTATTGTCTATTGTCTACTATGCAGGCAAATCTTGCACCAGATACACGTAAGAACGAGTTCAGGAGGTTCCTGGTTCCGACACAGAACAATAATCTGACTTGATTCAAATTTATCAAAGCTGAATCTGAACTACATTTCCTTCCTGCTTTTTGCTTTCTGCCATCTCACCAACCACAGAAAGCCCTGTCATCATTTTAGAGAAGTGTTATTGACGCGATTGGCAATACTTGAGCATCTTTTATGTCACAAACTTTCCATCTAGATCTTCTTATTACACACACACTGAACTGACATTTTTTTCCAGTTCCTTATAATTTTCTTAAATGTCTGCATGTGACCTGTTTATTCCAGGCTGCTCCTCGAATATTATAGTTATAGTAAAAACCAGTCTAAAATGTAATTCTACAGCCCATGTAACTTCAGTAAAGATCAACAGGCAGGAATGAAAGGTTTGCTGAGAGTTTGCGCCTCAATGTCTCTTCATCGTGCGTCTTTCGTCTGTTGATTTTCGCTCCCCTCACAAAAATCATGTCACATAAAATGTCACGAAACATTGATGTAAAAGATAAGCCACTCAGCAGAGAAGCTGACATCAGCAAAGTTACCACAAATTCACATGACAATCATTATATAAATGTCAACCAAATCCAAGGACCTTTCATTATGTTTTGAACGATTTGATTACTTTAGTTTCGTTTAGTCTAGTTTAGTTTAATTTAGTTTAGTTTGGATTAGAGGTACAGTGTGGAAGCAGGCCCTTCGGCCCACCGAGTCTGTGCCGACCAGCGATCCCCCGCACACTAACACTATCCTGCAAACACTAGGCACAATTTACAATTTTTTACCAAAGCCAATTCACCTACAAACCTGTACGTTTTTTGGAGTGTGGGATGAAACCGGAGCACCCGGAGAAAACCCACGCAGGTCACGGGGAGAACGCACAAACCCTGTACAGACAGCACCCGTAGTCAGGATCGAACCCAGGTCCGTGGCGCTGTAAAGCAGCAACTCTACCGCTGCGCCACCATGCCGCCCTTGTGTCATTCATATGCTGAATGTGCAATGAAACTTAATTTAATTCCACAAGTTCACAACAGCTGAATTAGTCTGCTGAAGCCCAATTTGACTTCCATGTCACATCTACATTACCTTCAAAGACGTACAGGTTTATACATTCATTGGCTTCGTATAAATGTAAATTGTCCCTAGTGTGTATAGGATAATGTTAGTGCTTGGGAATCGCTGGTCGGTGCGAACTTGGTGGGCCAAAGGGTCTGTTTCCGTGCTGTATCTCTAAACCAAACTGAACTAAAATCAGTAATATACCACATGTAATTCTGAGACTGCTCGATGCTTACACTGAATTCCAAGAGCAGTAACGTCCTGAAGCATCACACCAGCATTCTCTAATTTAAACTCAGAAATGTTCACTTTTCCCACCCATATTGAAAATGAAATTGCACATATTTACCATGGTGTGTCACAATTGTGGGTCAAAGACATAGAACGAACTCCAACTTCATAAAACATTCTTAAGGTCGCCAAGCTGCTGTCAATTGAGTGTCCTCCTTCAACACTGATTAGACAAGCTATTTTATCTGTGCTCAGGGCTGGATGAAATAAAATCAGTAAATTGACATCAATATTCTTGCATGCAGGCAGAAATGCAACATTTCCATGTGAGCTTCATTACGGGAATTGTTACTGGGTACCTTTGGCAGTTGTGACCAACTTCAATTCTGAGTATTTCCTGCACATTTGTCTTATGACATCTATTTGTTCCAGAGTTAAGCGAACTGCATCCTTGTTTTGGGCAGAACAGAAGACATAAGCAGACCACAGCTGTAAAGGCAAATGGTGCAACATTGGAGTTATTTTTATATACTCTAATATAAAATAACTACATTTTAATTTAGTTATTTTATATACTATTGCTTACACTTTTAATATTTTTATAGATTACATATTTGTTATATATTATATATATCAGATTGTATATATCATAATAAAGGTCATATATTTTTATAGATTATATGTTTAGAGTTAACAAACATTAAATAACAGGAAGGTGAAAGATTTATTCTGCTGCGTCTTCGAAACATAGAGTCATACAGCGTGGAAACAGGCCCTTCCATCTGACTTGCCCCCACCGACCAACATGCCCCATCTACACTAGTCCCACCTGCCTGCGTTTGGCCCACACCCCTCTAAACCTGTCCTATCCATGCACCTGTCGAAACATTTCTTAAACGTTGCGATAGTACAACTACCTCCTCTGACAGCTCGTTCCATACATCCACCACTCTTTGTGTGAAAAGGTTACCCCTCAGATTCCTAGTAAATCTTTCCCCCGCTCACCTTAAACGTATGTCCTGTGGTTCTTGGTTCCCTTGCTCTGGGCAAGAGATGCTGTGCGTCTACCCGATCTATTCCTCTTATGATTTTGTACACTCAGTGATTAATGCAAAGAGGAAAGCTTCCTGCAAAATCGATTCAGGCTTGCATGAATATTTTCCTTAAATATGAGCTGAATAAATATGTAGACACAAAGGACTGCAGATGCTGTAATATGGAGCAAAAAGAAATTGCAGTCGTAACTCAGCGGGTCTGGCAGCATCCATCGACAGAAACGGTTAGTCAATGTTGCAGGTCAAGAACTTTCCTCTAGAAGATACATGGGCGGCACGGTGGCGCAGCGGTAGAGTTGCTGCTTTATAGCGCCAGAGACCCGGGTTCCATCCTGACTACGGGTGCTGTCCGTACGGAGTTTGTACGTTCGCCACGTGACCGCGTGGGTTTTCTCCGGGTGCTCCGGTTTCCTCCCACACTCCAAAGACGCGCAGGTTTGTAGGTTAATTACCTTCGGTAGAATTTGTAAATTGTTCCCAGTGTGTAGGATAATGCTAGTGTACGGGCAATCACAGGTCAGCGCGGACTCAGCGTTTCCGCGCTGGATCTCTAAACTAAACTAAAAGATCCAAACTGTCCATTTCCCTCCACAGACGCTGCTTGACTCGTTGAGTTCCTCCAGCAATTTGATTTTTGATCCAAATATCGCCATGCATTTTCTCCAACTTATCTTGCTATCCACACTAAGGTCTTCTCAACTCCAGGCATTGTCAGTAATTCCACCTCATATGAAATGTGAGACTCTAACTTTAACTCTCCTTCCACCCCCACTCTGACCATTATACCCAAGGCTCTGCTAACGTTGCATTAAAGCTCAAGGAAAAAAAAAAAATTAAATATGAGGGCAGAATTTCTGTTTTGGGGCCCACCAGGAAACTGTACCAAAAAATATGATTTAAATTGTTCTGGTTAAAAAAAATTAAATAAAAATGTAACTTGGATAGATAAGGAATCTGTCCCTCCAGATTCAGGGACAGTGTCTTCCCAGCTGCTATCAGGCAACTGAATGGTTCTCTCATCAGCTACAGCAGGGTCCAGACTTCCCATCTACCACATTGGAGACCTTTGTACTATCTTTAATCAGACTATACTAGACTTTATCTTGCATTAAACGTTATTCCCTTTATTCTTTATCTGTACACTGTGGATGGCGTGACCACACTCATTCATGTAGAGTCTTTACCTTGACTGGATAGCAGACAAACAAAACCTTTTCACTGTACGTCAATAGACGAGACAATAACGACCTAAACTAAACTGAAATGTTGCCTATCCATGTTCTCCGGAGATGCTGCCTGACCCGCTGAGTTACTCCAGCACTCTGTGAAACGTCACCTATCCATGTTCTCCGGAGATGCTGCCTGACCCGCTGAGTTACTCCAGCACTCTGTGAAATGTCACCTATCCATGTTCTCCGGAGATGCTGCCTGACCCGCTGAGTTACTCCAGCACTCTGTGAAACGTCACCTATCCATGTTCTCCAGAGATGCTGCCTGACCCGCTGAGTTACTCCAGCACTCTGTGAAACGTCACCTATCCATGTTCTCCAGAGATGCTGCCTGACCCGCTGAGTTACTCCAGCACTCTGTGAAACGTCACCTATCCATGTTCTCCAGAGATGCTGCCTGACCCGCTGAGTTACTCCAGCTTTTTGTGTCTTTTCCTAATTTAGGAAGGTGAACGATATAAGCAGCAGAAAAGGGAACAGCAAAAGAAGAACAATTAGAAAATATACCTGGCCTCCCACATTTCCTTCTTTTAGTTTGTTAATATTTGTATGGGTCTTGGCAAAAGTCTTCAAATCAACTGCAGTCAGGTTGTTGTTAAAGTATCTTCTTAGCTGCAGTGCAAAATCGTTGTGGCTAGGGGAAAAAACAAATGATAATCAGCTCATTCTTAACTCTATCTTTGGAAGTTGAATCATCTTGATTCTAACTTAACCACATCAATTACAACCACACCGATCAGCCAAAACATTATGACCACTGACAGGTAAAGTGAATACCATTGGTTATCTTGTTACAATGGTACCTGTCAAAGGGTGGGATATATTAGGCAGCAAGTGAAAAGTCAGTTCTTGAAGTTGATGTGTTGGATGCAGGAGAAATGGGCAGGAGTAAAGACCTGAGCGACTTTGACAAGGGCCAAATTGTTCTGGCCAGATGACTGGGTCAGAGCTTCTCTGAAACGGCAAGGCTTGTGGGGTGCTCCCGGTCAGCAGTGGTGAGTACCGACCGACAGTGGTCCGAGGAGGGACAAACCACAAACCGGCGACAGGGTGTTGGGCGCCCAAGGCTCATCGATGAGCGAGGGCAACGAAGGCTATCCCGTCTGGTCTGAACCGACTGTGGGAAGATGACAAGCCGGTGGAGGGAGTCTTGTAGAGTCCATGCCTCCGCGGGTCGGCGCTGTTTTGGCGGCACACAGAGGACCAACAGCATATTAGGCAGGTGGTCATAATGTTTTGGCTGATCGGTGCATATAATCCCTGCTGGCACAGTGGTAGCGTTGCTGCCTTACAGCACCAGAGACCCGGGTCCGATCCTGACTACGGGTGCTGTCTGTACGGAGTTTGTCTGTTCCCCCTGTGACCTGCGTGGGTTTTCTCCGGGAACTCTGGTTTCCTCCCACACTCCAAAGACGTACAGGTTTGTAGGTTAATTGGCTTGGTAAAATTGTAAATTGTCCTTTGTGTGTGTGGGATAGTGTTAATGTGCGGGGATCAGTTCAGTGCGGACTCAGTGAGCAGAAGGACCTGTTTCCGTGCTGTATCTCTAACCTACGCTAAACTAAACTATCTAATTTAGAACACAACAAAGCAATTATTAATTATTAATTTTTTGTAATGTTTAATCTCCATGACATTATGAAGAAGATTACTTCATCCATCAATCATCTTTCGCTAATCTGTTGTTTTGCTCCATTGCTGTTTAACCTCATTTAGGGAATTAGGAATGGCAGGAATTATTCCCTCTTCTGCACATCCAAGAGTTAGTCCTTGGTTCCACTTTTTCCTCGCCTATATGTTGCTACTTGGTAACATCATCTGAAAACAGCATCAGACTTCATGTGCACCCTTCTCTGAACCACCTCTACCTTTCCATATCGCTGCACCATCCCTGAGTTAGCAAGATGCCCGTGCAATATAAGACATTTCATTAACTGAAACTTTCTCCAATTAAGTATGTGGAAAACCCAAAGAGTCAGGAAGTCATAATAGACAATAGGTGCAATTCGGCCCTTCGAGCCAGCACCACCATTCAATGTGATCATGGCTGATCATTCTCAATCAGTACCCCGTTCCTGCCTTCTCCCCATACCCCCTGACTCCGCTATCCTTAAGAGCTCTATCTACCTCTCTCTTGAATGCATTCAGAGAATTGGCCTCCACTGCCTTCTGAGGCAGAGAATTCCACAGATTTACAACTTTCTGACTGAAAAAGTTTTTCCCGATCTCCGTTCTAAATGGCCTAACCCTTATTCTTAAACTGTGGCCCCTTGTTTTGGACTCCCCCAACATTGGGAACATGTTTCCTGCCTCTAACGTGTCCAACCCCTTAATAATCCTATATCGTTCCGATAAGATCCCCTCTCATCCTTCTAAATTCCAGTGTATACAAGCCTAGTCGCTCCAGTCTTTCAACATATGACAGTCACGCCATTCCGGGAATTAACCTAGTAAACCTACGCTGCACACCCTCAATAGCAAGAATATCCTTTCTCAAATTTGGAGACCAAAACTGCACACAGTACTCCAGGTGCGGTCTCACTAGGGCCCTGTACAACTGCAGAAGGACCTCTTTGCTCCTATACTCAACTCCTCTTGTTATGAAGGCCAACATTCCATTGGCTTTCTTCACTGCCTGTTGTACCTGCATGCTTCGTTTCAGTGACTGATGCACTAGGACACCCAGATCTTGTTGTATGTCCCCTTTTCCTAACTTGACACCATTCAGATAATACTCTGCCTTCCTATAATGCAGCTCCAGTTGCCTGGATGGAGTGGATGTGGAGAGGATGTTTCCACTTGTGGGAGAGATCTGGGACCAGAGGTCATAGCCTCAGAATTAAAGGATGTTCCTTTAGGAAGAAGATGAGGAGGCATATCTTTAGTCAGAAGGTGGTGAACCTGTGGAATTCATTGCTCCAGAAGGCTTTGGAGGCCAAGTCAGTAGATATTTTTAAGGCAGTGATAGATAGATTCTTAATTACTCTCGGTGTTATGGGGAGAAGGCAGGAGAATGGGGTTAGGAGGCAGAGATAGATCAGCCCTGATTGAATGGCAGAGTAGACTTGATGGGCCGAAAGGCCTTATCCTGCTCCTGTGACTTTTGAACTGATAAGCTTTATAGCAAATTTGGTTAGGCTGTATTTGGAATATTGCGTGTAATCACGGTCACAGGTAGGTCAAGGAGGCTTTGGAAAGGGTGCAGAGCACTTCATTAGATTGATGCCTGGATTAGGAATTATTAGCTACAGGGAGAGTTTGGATTGTTTCCCCTGGAATGTGGGAGATTGCAGGGAAACCTGACGGAAGTGTATGAAAATTATGAGGCAGAGATAGGGTAGACAAGCAGAACATCTTGTTCCCAGGTTATAAAAATCAAAGGCTACAGGACATAGCTTTATGGTGAGAGGAGCAAAGTTTAAAGGAGATGTGCAGAACAACTTATTTTACACAAGAGGGTGGTGAGTGCCAGGAACACGCTGCCGGGGTTAGTGGCTGAGGCAGATTTGATGGCGGCAGATATGATGGCGGCAGATATGATGGCGGCAGATATGATGGCGGCAGATATGATGGCGGCAGATATGATGGCGGCAGATATGATGGCGGCAGATATGATGGCGGCAGATATGATGGCGGCAGATATGATGGCGGCAGATATGATGGCGGCAGATATGATGGCGGCAGATATGATGGCGGCAGATATGATGGCGGCAGATATGATGGCGGCAGATATGATGGCGGCAGATATGATGGCGGCAGATATGAGACTTTTGGTTAGGCATATGGATGTGTGGGGAATAGAAGGGCATGGATTACGTGCGTGCAGATAAAGGGCCTGTCCCAGTTAGGCGATTTTATGGCAACTGCCGGCAACTAGGCTGTCGCCGAACGTTGGCCGGGGTGTCGCGGGCGTGACCGTGAGGAGTCTTCAATGAATCGTAGCAGATCTCGGTGCGTCATGGAAAGATTTACCTGCTGGAAATTTCTCGGCGACAGCTGGCTTGTCGCCAGGTATCGTAGCTTATTGCGGGCGCTGTCTGTCACACGCTGTCCCCAGGTTTGCTAGGTTGTCGCAGATGCATTTGGAAGCACGCAATATTAAATTAAGAAAAGGCATTTGAAGATGCCAGAAAATAGTTTTGTTTAACCAATTTATTTACCGTCAGGACATTTGACAGGTAGATTGGAGGCGACAGTTTGACGGTCAGGTAAGCGTGGGAATTTCGAGATGTTTCCGAAGACGGTGTAATCTCTTAGCCAGGTGCTAGTTTCACAAAAAAGGTAACTTGTATCAACCTGACTCGGTATTGTCGTGGTCATTGTCGTGGTCATTGTCGTAGGGTAAAAGAAAATGTTGGCGATCTGCTACGACTTTGACAGTCGCCGGCAGTCGCCTTAAAAATGGCATAACTGGGACATGCCCTTAAGAGATGGTCTTGGCATCATGTTCGGCACAGATATTGTGGGCTGAAGGGCCTGTTCATGTGTTGTACTGTTCTACGTTCCATGTTCGAAACACCATTATGCTACCTGCCGCAATTACTTCCTCTGGCAGCTCGTTCTATGTACCCACCAGCCTCTGAGTTCAAATGTTGCCCCTCAGGTTTATATTAGATCTTGCCCCTCCCTCCTTAAACATATATCCTCTTGTTTTTGATCCCCCTACCCTGGGTAAAAGACTCTGCGCGACGGTTCAAGGGATGATGGCTGCAACAGGCCTTTATAGCCAGCTGCAGTTGGGAATGAATGGGAGGCTCGAGGCCCCCGACCGCGGGAGGACAAAGAAGGGAAGAGGTTGAACTCTTTTTCTCGCCTTCCAGTGAGGAATGAGGAGGAGTCACTGTGGTGGATGTTCATGTTAAAATGTATTTTGTGTGTTTTGTTGCTTTTTATTGGTATGACTGTGTGGCAAATTAAAATTCCTCGTATGTTGCAAAACATACTTGGCTAATAAAGTATGACTATGATTATGTTTATGAAAACCTGCTGACTCTTGCATATAGACTCAGTGGGCTGTTGCTATGCATTATGTACTTAATCAGAGATTGTACTTATGTATGGCAAGCATATTACTGACCTGTATGCACGTGATAATAAAGAACCCATTGAACCATTGAGATTTCAACTTCCTAAACCTTACCTATGCTTCCTTTTTCTTTTTGACTAAACTTACAATAACTCTTCTTATCCAAGATCCCAACACCTTGCCATCCTTATCATTCAATCTCACATAAGCTTGCTAGTCTTGACCTTTGCCTTATTGGCACCTCTCGGCTTGATACCATTGTGCCCTTCCAACTTTTCTTATCGTCTTTCGCCTCTAAACTATGTATTCTCCTGCAAGGTAATAGATTTGAGTAATAGTTTAGTTTAGTTTAGAAATACAGCGCGGACATAGGCCCTTCAGCCCAACAAATCCACCCCGACCAGCGATCCCCACACACTAGCACTATCCTACACACACTAGGGACAATTTACAATTTTACCAAGCCAATTCACCTACAAACCTGTACGCCTTTGGAGTGTGGGAGGAAACCGGAGATCCCGGAGAAAACCCACGCAGGTCACAGGGAGAACGTACAAGCTCCGTACAGACAGTACCCGTGGTCAGGATGGAACCCGGGTCTCTGGCGCTGTGAGGCAGCAACTCTGTCACTGTGCCGCTATTTCTCGCCAACATAAAATTCTGCAAGGAAGTAAGATGCATTGCTAACCTACCCATCAATCAATGGTGCGCGTCTCATTATTTCTATCGCCCGTTCCATCTCGGTCTTCTGCCTTGTGAACACCAGCCTCGTCGCCACGAGCAAGAGGAGATACAGATTTGGACGCCTCATTGTCCAGAGACCCAACTTGTTGATGGAGATCTCTTCTTGGATAAGAGAATATCAACGGGCAATAACTTCTTGAAGTCAACAGTCACCTGGCAAGAAACAATAGCAAAAGCAAATGTCAAGGACTGCATCTCATCCTTTCAGTGACTTGGTGTGTTGCCCGATGTTAGTCATGGCATTTTCCAAAATGCATTACAAAATGTTCAGCTCGACCGGCTAACATGCTACCGATCGGACAGAGCTACGGTTAGCGGGGGGAAGACTCGCAGCGGCGGTGTGATTGTTTACATCAGTGATGCTTGGTGTCGGGACGCTGTGTTGGTCTACAAACACTGTTCACCGCTGGCGGAGTTTATGGTTGTGAAGTGCCGGCCTTTCTACCTCCCGAGGGAGCTAACAGCTATCCTGTTAGTCGCTGTTTACATCCCTCCCAATTCCAACAACAAGGACAGAGAGGAGGCACTCTGCGAACTGTACCGGGCCATCTCTGAGCAGCAGACAGCACACCCAGATGGCTTTCTCATCGTAGCTGGGGACTTCAACCATGCTAACCTAAAAACTGTCATGCCTAAAGTATACCAGCATGTTGATTTCCCAACACGAGAAAACAACACCTTGGACCTTGTTTACACGACCATCAAAGGAGCATACAAGGCTTCCCCCCTCCCCCACATCGGTCTCTCTGATCACCTCACCGTTCTGCTGAAACCGGCATACAGACCCCGGGTGAAAGTCACCAAATCGGTTTCAAAAGAGGTACGTGTGTGGTCAGAGGACAGCACAGCTGCACTCCAAAACTGCTTTGAGACTACAGACTGGGACATGTTCAAGCAGGCAGCAACAAACAACAACACAACCAACATTCAGGAATACACAGAGACAGTTACAGGCTACATCACCAAATGCATTGACGATGTGACCCACACCAGAGCCATCACCATCCGGGCTAACCAGAAGCCATGGCTGACAGGGGAGGTCCATGGGCTGCTGAGGGTCTGCAACGTTGCCTTCAGAGAGGGCAATCCAGCCGGTCTCAGAGCAGCCAGGGCCAACCTTTCCAGTGGCATCAGGAAAGCCAAACAACACTACACCCGGCGCATCACAGCCCACTTCAGTGACAGCAGAGACACACGGAGCCTGTGGAAGGGTATTAGGACTATCACAGACTACAAACTCTTACCACAGACCTGTGACAGTGACACCTCTCTCCTGAATGACCTCAACGGCTTCTTCGCACGCTTTGAAGCACAGAGCAACA
Source organism: Rhinoraja longicauda (assembly GCF_053455715.1). NCBI lineage: Eukaryota > Metazoa > Chordata > Chondrichthyes > Rajiformes > Arhynchobatidae > Rhinoraja > Rhinoraja longicauda. The sequence goes on along the minus strand of NC_135958.1, from coordinate 3,658,833 downwards.
CACCTGCGCAGAAAACAACTCCCCCCCCCCAACGACCAGGCTATTTGTCTGTCTCCAGGCAGTGTGAGGAGCACACTGTTAAGGATTAACACCCGGAAAGCTTCTGGACCTGACAACATTCCTGGTCGTGTGCTAAAAGACTGCGCAGCTGAGCTCACAGATGTCCTCACAGACATCTTCAACATCTCCCTGAGCCAGGCTGTTGTTCCCTCGTGCTTCAAAGAAACCACCAAGAAGTCTTCTCCATCCTGCTTCAACGACTACCGCCCTGTAGCGCTGACTTCAACCATCATGAAGTGCTTCGAGAGGCTGGTCATGAAGCAGATCAGATCCAACCTCCCCCCCTCCCTGGACCCGTTTCAGTTTGCATATCGAGCTAAGCGGTCCACTGAGGATGCCATCTCCTCTGCTCTACACCCAGCCCTCACCCACTTAGACACTAAAAACTCATATGTTATGATGCTGTTCATAGACTTTAGCTCAGCATTCAACACCATCATCCCCCAGCAGCTGGTTTGTAAACTAACAAATCTGGGCCTCAGCCCCCTTCTCTGCAACTGGCTGCTGGACTTCCTCACTGCCAGACCCCAGTCTGTACGGGTCGGCAGCAACACATCGGACACCATCACGCTGAGTACGGGGGCCCCACAAGGATGTGTGTTAAGCCCCCTGCTCTTCACCTTGCTGACCCACGACTGCACATCCACCCACAGCTCCAACCACTTCGTTAAGTTTGCGGATGACACAACCGTGGTGGGTCTCATCAGCAACAACGACGAGACCCACTACAGGAAGGAGGTGAACCAGCTGGCCGCGTGGTGCACAGACAACAATCTCTTCCTGAATGTGGAGAAAACAAAGGAGATTGTTGTCGACTTCAGGAGAACGCACACCCAACACCCCCACCCACTGACCATCAATGGTGCTGCTGTGGAGCAGGTGAGCAGCACCAAATTCCTGGGGGTGAACATCACCGAGGATCTCTCCTGGAGCAACAACACCATGTCCATCGCCAAGAAAGCCCAGCAGCGCCTCTACTTCCTCCGCAAACTGAAGAGAGCGGGAGCCCCCACACCCATCATGTACACTTTTTACCGAGGTGCCATCGAGAGCATCCTCAGCAGCTGCATCACTGTGTGGTTCGGAAGCTGCACAGCCTCCAGCCGCAAGACCCTGCAGCGCATAGTGAACACTGCTGAGAGGATCACTGGCGCCTCACTCCCAACACTCCTGGTCCTTTACACCACCCGCCTCACCCGCAAAGCATTGAGCATTGTGGGTGACCCCTCCCACCCCTCCAACAGCCTCTTCACCCTCTTGCCTTCAGGGAGAAGGTTTCGCAGCCTGAGGTCGAGCACCACCCGACGAAAGAACAGTTTTTTCCACCAGGCTGTCAGGATGCTGAACTCTCTCCCCTCCCTCCCTCCTCTCTCCCCTGCCCCCATTGGACCTGGACTTTAACACCCCACACACACGCATATCCAGCACCAGACACTTTTTTTAACGCTGCTATGGACAGGCTTTGCACTACTGTTCATTATTTTTTTATTGTAATATATTCATCTTCATCTTTTTTTTTTTTTTTTCATTGAAGTGACTATATTTTATATTGATTGTTGTTTGCTGTGCCTTTTTAATTTTAACTTAACTTAATGCACTTTATTCCTCGGGATTGTGGGAAACGGTATTTCGATTTTCTGTCTGTGTAAACTAACTGAAAATTGACAATAAAATTGACTTTGACTTTGAAAATAATGTATCTAAACAGTAGATGACAACCTACTGATATTCCACCACATCCTCTCTCAGAAGTCTAGCTCGGTGAAGTTTGTACCCATATAGAAAAAAAATAATAATGAAAGACCTGCACCCCAGAGCAAGTAAATATACATGAAGAATATTTATGAGAATGTTGCCAGGACTCGAGGGTCAGAGCTGTAGGGAGAGGTTGACCAGTCTGGAACTCTATTGCTTGGAGCACAGGAGGACGAGAAGTAATCTTATGGAGGTATACAAAATCGTGATAGGAACAGATCGGGTAGATGCACAGAGTCTCTTGCCCAGAGTAGGGGAATTGAGAACTATAAGACATAGGTTTAAACAGAAGGGGGAAAGATTTAAGAGGAATCTGGGGGGTAACTTTTTCAAAGGCGGTGGGTGTTTGGAGCGAGATGCCAGAGGAGGTGGTTGAGGCAGGTAACTATCACAACGTTTGAGAAACATTTAGACAGGTACATGGATAGGACAAGTTTAAAGGGATAGACAATAGGCAATAGGTGCAGGAGTAGGCCATTCGGCCCCTCAAGCCAGCACCACCATTCAATGTGATTATGGCTGATCATTCTCAATCAGTACCCCGTTCCTGCCTTCTCCCCATACCCCCTGACTCCACTATCCTTAAGAGCTCTATCTAGCTCTCTCTTGAATTCATTCAGAGAATTAGCCTCCACTGCCTTCTGAGGCAGAGAATTCCACAGATTTACAACTCTCCGACTGAAAAGCTTTTTCCTCATCTCCGTTCTAAATGGCCTACCCCTTATTCTTAAACTGTGGCCCCTGGTTCTGGAATCCCCCAACATTGGGAACATGGGCCAAACGCAGGCAGGTGGGACTAGTGTAGATGGGACATGTTGGTCGGTGTGAGCAAGTTGGGCTGAAGGGCCTGTTTCCACACCGTATCACTTTATGACTAAGAAGAACCCGAACCCCAAAAACATCACCCGTCAATGTTCTCCAGAGAGAGACACAAAATGCTGGAGTAACTCAGCGGGACAGGCAGCATCTCCGGAGAGAAGCAATGGATGGCGTTTCGGATCGAGACCCCTCTTCAGAGATGCTGCCTCACCCGCTGAGTCACTCCAGCACTTTGAGGGTATTTTTTTGGATATTTTGAAGACCAGTCACTGTTATCACAATATAGTAGGTTCCCAACAGCAAGGAGATAATAAACACATCAGCTTCAGGTTTAGTGAAGTGAGAGGTTGGTACGACGCCTTGGAGAATTTCATTTGGCGTGTTTGAAACATCGTCTGGGTCAGTCCGAGACGGGAAATGGGACACAGATGGAGAGGAGTTCCTACGCTTGGTCTTGCTGGTGCACAGGCGTAGATTTCCCCTCTCTACCCCTCCCTCCACTAAAGGTCAGTTAACGAGTTCCACAGTTCACAAGTACATGTGTCCCCTGGTTCTTCATTTCCCCAACTTTACGCATTTACAGTGAGAACTGCGGAAAAGGAAGTAGAGAGGAAATAAACGTTTGAGAAAGGCGGATAGAGTTTAATATAAAGGTAAAGGCAAGATCGTAGTCGTGGATTGTCCGCTGACTCGGTCAGCAGCACGCAACAAAAGTTTCTCACTGTACCTCTGTAAATGTGACAATAAACTAGATTTAACTAAAGGCATGAAGCAGAGAGATCTGTGAGATCTGCCTGTAATTCAAGAGGGAGAGAAGGGATGGAACTGAACACAATGTTGGGGTGAAGTTTGAATCAACCACGACTTGTTGGGGGTGTCAGGCCAGATTCCGTGCAGAATACAAAGTGCTGGAGTAACTCTGGCAGTGAGCGGCCCATCGCGTCTTGTACAAGATTCCGGCATCAGCGGCCCCTTGTGCCTCCTCCAGCCCCGGGAGCCCTGCTCGGTTTCCGCAGTGGGGTCTTGAAGTAAACGCCTTGAGGGGACGAGAGTATTGAACCATAGAGGGAGGGGGAATCCTTGCAAACCCGCGCCGCGTTTAGTTACAGTCGGCAAAAGGAACCGCAGGTGCTGGAACCGTAAGCAAAACACAAAAGTGCTGGAGGAACTCAGCGGGTCAGGCAGCATCTGTGGAGGGGAATGGACAGGCGATGTTTCAGGTCGGGAAAGGGGGTCTGTCTGTCCATTTCCCTCCACAGATGCTGCCTGACCAGCTGAGTTCCTCCAGCACTTTGTGTTTTGTTGTTGCACCAGGTTTGCTTTGAGTTTGACCCATTTAAAGGCGACTTCTTCGCTCCCCTTTACTCCTAACTGTGCAGGAAGAAACTGCAGATAGACCCCAAATGCTGGAGTAACTCAGTGGGACAGACAGAGTCTCTGGAGAGCAGGGAGAGGTGTCCCGATCCTTCTCTCCAGAGATGCTGCCTGTCCCGCTGAGTTACGCCAGCATTTTGTGTCTATCTGCGGTTTAAACCAGCGTCTGCAGTCCATACCTCCACTAGCAACTGCAGATGCTGGTCGACACCGAAGATAAACACAAACAAAATGGTCTGGCTGCAAACTGGGGCTCGTTTACGCTACCGGGTGGCGAGGGATGGACGAGGCAGACACCCCGCTTCTGTCCCGGCCCTGCGGGTCACTTCTGACAGTGGACCAGACCGGTAGGTAGTCCTTCCACCTCCCGGGCCGCCTGGTAGACCAGTAGATCCGGAGACAGACACAGAAACGCCTGGGGTAACTCAGCGGGACATGCAGCATCGCCCCAGGGCCGAGTTACTTCCCCTGCGCCTTGTGTCTGTCTACCCACAGAAGTGTCTCCGGCGTGAACCAGCATCTGCACTTCCATCTGTGTAGGAACCGAAAGGATAGACACAGAAATGCTGGAGTAACTCAGCGGGACAGGCAGCGTCTCTGGAGAGAAGAGTGGGTGATGTTGGCTGAAGAAAGATCTCCCATTCCTTCTCTCCAGAGACGCTGCCTGTCCCACTGAGTTACTCCAGCTTGTTCATGTTGTCTCTCTGCAGTTCCTGCCCACACACAGTAGATGCTGGGTTGCCCGACCTGCCCCCCACACTTGTACCTGCGGCTGCTGGGTTGGTGAAGGGCGAGTCCGGGACGTCCACTGACCTGTGTCCTTCCTGGCGAGCCACTGGTGCTTCTGCCGAGCCCGTGTTTTTAACGGGAGGGCGAGAGGAGGAGGGTTTGCGACGCCTGCCCTTGCACTGAAGTCACCCACAGCGGTCTCTGGTCTCCACCATCCAAGCAAGGGGGACCCTACCTTGGGCGGAGAGTTGGTCACGGCTCTGGGGTTCGCCAAACTTCCCACCAGTCTGAGAGGCGGCAGCTTCAGGGAAGTAGCCGGGTGCCGCAGTCAAGAGCTAGAAGCCTATGAAATGTCAGTGAGGAAACGAGTGGGCGTTGGGGTGGGCGAGGAGGGCGAAGTACTTGACACAGAGATTGAAACACTGTGATGCACTTTCAAATCTATTGCGTTTTGAAGCCAAATGGTTGCAAATTGTAGGACAAGAAAGCAACTCCCCACCCCCTGTTTTCATCTATTTTATCATTCTGCGTCACTAACTTTGCCAGTAGGTATTGTTTCATGGAGCACAATAGACAAGGAGGAGGCCATTCGGCCCTTCGAGCCAGCACCGCCATTCAACGTGATCATGGCTGATCATCCACAATCAGTACCCCGTTCCTGCCTTCTCCTGCACAGCTGATGATGGAGTACAACCGTACATCGCCTTCCATCCACTGAAAGCCAACTCGCATCCCCAGAGTCATAAGGAATGGGAGTAGAATCAGGCCATTCGGCCCATCAAGTCTACTCCGCCATTCAATCATGGCTGATCTATCTCTCCCTCCCAATCCCATTCTCCTGCCTTCTCTCCATAACCTCTGACACCCGCACTAACCAAGAATCTATTGTCTCTGCCTTAATTGTAGTCATTTAGCAAGAGTCTTTGATACCACATTTAGAGATTCGATACCACCTTAACAAACCAGCGGGAGGGTGGGGAGGGGGAGGGGGGGGGCACTGAGAACTATGGGCTAAGTCATAGAGCCAAACTGCACAGAAACAAAGCCTTCAGCCCAAGATGCCCATAGGCACCAAAATGCCCAGCTACACCAGTCCCACCTGCCCACATTTGGCCCACACTCCTCTAAACCCCTCCTTGGCCCTGTACCTGTCCAAATCTACTTTCAATGTTGTTATAGTATCCGCCTCAACGACCTCCTCTGGCAGCTCGACCCATGTATGCATGTGTGACAGAGGTTATAGGGGAGAAGGCAGGAGAATGGGGTTAGGAGGGATAGATAGATCAGCCATGATTGAATGGCGGAGCAGCCTAATTCTGCTCCGATCACTTCTGTTCCTTATCAAATGCCTTGAACCCCTTAAAGACTATGTCTACAGCTTTGCCCTCATCAAATGTTTCGGTTACTTCTTCGAAAAACGTAATCAGATTCGTAAGACTCTATCCCCTGTTGTACAAAACTGTGCTGATTATTATAGACAATAGGTGCAGGAGGCCATTCAGCCCTTCGAGCCAGCACCGCCATTCAATGTGATCATGGCTGATCATTCACAATCAGTACCCCGTTCCTGCCCTCTCCCCACACCCCCTGATATTCTTAAGCAACCCCTTTCTATCCAAAGGCACGAATATCTTATCCCTCAAAATTCTCTCCAGTAACTAGCCTACCACAGACGTTAGACACACTGGTCTATAGTTCCCAAGCTTTTCCTTGCAGCCCTTCTTAAATAGAGGCACAACATTAGACACCCTCCAGCCTTCCTGCACTGAATCCACGATTCACATATCTCACCCAGGGCTCCTGGAATCTCTTGTATAGTTTTCCACAGTGTCCATGGATATATCTGATCTGATATCAGAACTCTCTTCCCCAGTTCTGGTGAAGGGGCCTGGACCCAAAAGGCTGAATGTTTCACTCTTCACCGATGCTACCTGACCCATTGGGTATTTTAAGGAATATTTGTCTTTTGTTTCATGCTTCAATCATCTGCATGCTGCTTGGCATACTAAGTAATTCCATGCCTATCTGTGAGGAGGGTCTCGACCCGAAACATCACCCATTCCTTCTCTCCAGAGATGCTGCCTGACCCGCTGAGTTACTCCAGCACTTTGTGTCTATCTTCGATTTTAACCAGCATCTGCAGTTTTCTTTCCTACTGTTTCTTTTGGGTTTCCACCATCTGCAGTTTGCTTTTTGAATTTCGTTGTGAATCAGTATTTTTCCACAGACTGTCTCTTGAATCATCTGGCATTTTTTTTTTAAACACAGAAACAGCATTGAAAACAAGAATAAAATTATCTTCTAATAAAGGTACTGGCAGGCTGACCATTACATGGAGTGCTGGAAACACATGTTCCTTGAAAAGAACAAACTTATCTTTGTGAAACTCAGAAGCAATAGAAACATTAAAGAGGAGGCATTGATTATGTAGATGCACAGAAACTCTTGCCCAAGGGTAGCACAGTGGGACAAAGGTAAAGTTGCTGCCTATCCAGAGACCCGGATTCAATCCTGACTACGGGTGCTGTCTGTATGGAGTTTGTACGTTCTCCCCGTGACCGCATGGGTTTTCTCCGGGTGCTCCGATTTCCTCCCGCACTCCACAAACTCAGGTATGTAGATTAATTGGCTTCAGTAAAATTGTAAATTATCCCTCGTGTGTAGGATAGTGTTGATGGGGATCACTGGTCGGCACGGACTCGATGGGCCGAAGGACCTGTTACTGCACTGTTATCTCTAAACTAAACTAAAGTAGGGGAATCGAGGACCAGAGGACATAGGTTTAAGGTGAAGGGGAAAAGATTTAATAGGAATCTGAGGGGTAACTTTTTCACACAAAAGGGTGCTGGGTGAATGGAACGAGCTGCCAGAGGAGGTAGTTGAGGCAGGGACTATTGCAATGTTTAAGAAACAGTTAGACAGATACATGGATAGGACAGGTTTGGAGAGATATGGGCCAAATGCAGGCAGGTGGGACTAATATAGCTGGGACATGTTGGTCGGCATGGGCAGGTTGGGACGAAGGGCCTATATCTCTATGACATGGACAGCTGAGGGTTCCCCTCTTCCATCATAGATGAGGCCCTCACATGCGTCTCCTCAGTACCCCGCTGCTCCGCTCTTGCTCCCCCTTCCTGTAGTCGCAACAGGGACAGAGTCCCCCTCGTCTTTACCTTTCACCCCATCAGACGTCACATAATCCTCTGACATTTCCGCCACCTCCAACAGGATCCCACCATTAGTCACATCTTCTCATCTCCACCCCTACCACTTTCTGCAGAGACCGTTCCCTCCACAACTCCCTGGTTAACTCATCCCTTCCCACCCAAACCACCCCCTCACCAGGTACTTTCCCCTGCAAACGTAGGAGATGCAACACCTGTCCCTATACCTCCTCCCTCGACTCTGTCCAGGGACCCCGACAGTCCTTTCGGGTTAGACAGACGTTCACTTGCACCTCCTCCAACCTCATCTACTGTATCCGTTGTTCAAGATGTGGGCTCTTAAACATCGGCGAGACCAAACGCAGACTGGGCGATGGTTTCGCTGAACCCCTTCGCTCAGTCCGCCTGGACCTACCTGATCTCCCAGTTGTTAAACACTTTAATTCCCTTTTTCATTCCCACACTGACCTTTCTGCCCTAGGCCTTCTTCATTGTCAAAGTGAAGCTAAATTAGAACTGAGATGAGGAAAAACTTTTTCAGTCAGAGAGTTGTGAATCTGTGGAATTCTCTGCCTCAGAAGGCAGTGGAGGCCAATTCTCTGAATGCATTCAAGAGAGAGCTAGATAGAGCTCTTAAGGATAGCGGAGTCAGGGGGTATGGGGAGAAGGCAGGAACGGGGTACTGATTGAGAATGATCAGCCATGATCACATTGAATGGTGGTGCTGGCTCGAAGGGCCGAATGGCCTCCTCCTGCACCTATTGTCTATTGTCTATTGTCTAAATGCAAATTGGAGGAACAGCATCTTATATTTTGCTTGGGCAGCTTACAGCCCAGTGGTATGACTCTTGATTTCTCAAACTTCAAGTGACCCCTGCATTCCTTCTCTCTCCATCCCTCCCCCACCCAAGTCACACCAGCCTTTCGTTTTCACCTTGCTGCAGCTAACAATGCCCCGTTTCCTTTATCATCGTTACTTTTTCGCATATCTTTCATTCAATTGTTCTATATCTCTCTACATCATCATCTATATCTCTCGTTTCCATTTCCTGTGACTCCAGAATGCCACCCATTCCTTCTATCCAGAGATGCTGCCTGTCCCGCTGAGTTATTCCAGCATTTTGTGTCTATCTTCCGTTTAAACCAGCATCTGCAGTTCCTTCCTACACATGTTAAATAATTTAGTTACTTCTCTTCAGTATTTACCAGAAAGATAGAACATGTGAATTTTTTATGGAGCATTAGTCACAGCCAATGGATAAAGTTTAAGATATGCTGGACATTAATCCAAACAAGAAGCAGTCTTCATAAGTTCTTAAGTTCAAAAGTGATAAGAGCAGAATTAGGCCATTCGGCCCATCATGTCTACTCTGCCATTCAGGCATAGCTGATCTATCTTTCCCTCTCAACCCCATTCTCCTGCCTTCACCCCATAACTCCTGAAATAGATCATCAACTGTTTTGAACAGTAAACCACAAGCAGTAATCAGTATTAACATTAAAGGATCAGCTTTATAAACAGCATAGCCTGCAGAACACAGTGCACTTGGACAACAGAAGGCCACTCAAAGCTTGTGAAGTGAAGACTAACATGGCCACGAGGCATTCCGGTAAGCATTGGCCAAACTTACAGACAATGAAACAAGGATGACTGGCCACCATCCAGGCAGGTATCAGATATCTTCAGCTGAGACAGTTGGCACCAGTGTAACCGATAACGCAGTCGGGACTCCAACCCAGCACATCGCCTGTCCATGTTCTCCAGAGATGCTGTCTTGACCCACTAAGTTACTCCTGCACTCTGTGTCCTTTTGCCTGATATCAAAGATGGTTCTAGATGGGTTACCTTGCAACTTGCTGCATCAAACATGATCACCAGCATATTTGGTCTGTTCATCTAAAGCTGGGGTATTCATGTGCACACTCAGTCAACCCTCATTACCCTAATATTAAATGTCTTTGGTTTCCAGCTTTGGAAGTTTTTAGACTGTCTATGTGAAGTTCTTTGTCACAACAAAGGGCTTGTCAGTTAAGATGTTGCTCCTGGTGTAAATCTTTAATCCAATGGAACCATTTGTCTCCCAATTCAATGACCAATTGAATGATACCTTATTGACACAAAGTGCTGGGGTAACTCAGCAGGTCAGGCAGCATCTCTGGAGAAATGGAATAGGTGATGTCTAAAGAAGGGTCTTGCCTGAAACGTCGCCTATTTCTTCGCTACAAAGATGCTGTCTGACCCGCTGGGTTACCCCAGCATTTCGTGTGTATCTTCGGTTGAAACCACAAACTGCAGTTCTTTCCTGTCTTTTATTGTCACATGTGCCTAGCTAGGTACAGTGACAAGCTCTGTTTTTGCCTAAAACCCAGTAAAATCATGTGGCAGACCTCACCTAGGCAGTACATAAGTGTCGCCACGTTTTGGCACCGACGAAGTTACAAAAGCTCATTGAACAGTGCTATCTCCTGCCTGCGGCCACACGTGGCAACAGCCCACCCCCCCCCCCCCACCCCCAGGATCCCCCATCGGTCCCGCCAGTCCGCATCACTCTCCAACGCTCCCCTCGCTCTCCGACGTTCCCCTCGCTCTCCGACGCTCCCCTCGCTCTCCGACGCTCCCCTCGCTCTCCGACGGTCCCCTCGCTCTCCGACGGTCCCCTCGCTCTCCGACGGTCCCCTCGCTCTCCGACGGTCCCCTCGTTCTCCGACGGTCCCCTCGTTCTCCGACGGTCCCCTCGTTCTCCGACGGTCCCCTCGTTCTCCGACGGTCCCCTCGCTCTCCGACGGTCCCCTCGTTCTCCGACAGTCCCCTCGTTCTCCGACGGCCAACCTTGCTCACCAACGGCCCACCTCTCTCTCTGATGGCCCTCCTCGTTCGTTTGAGTCTGTACTCAAAATATAGAAGCGAGCTACGCAATTGCAATATTGAAATTGTACTCAATCAAGCTGCTGTTATCCTTGTTCTTAAGAGTATAAAAACATAATGTGTTTTTTCAGGGGGTTTCTGCTCATAGTTTCTTCCGGCAGATAACCCAAAGGTCTCCTCCTTAATGTCTACCTGCACTGAACAAAGACCTATTGCATCTCCAGCTCTCAGACCCCTCATGGATCCGTCAGAATCACAACAGACGTGACACTGGATAATAAGATGAATAACAAGCCAAGTGCACTTAAATAAGCAAGTTAACCAAACTCAAAGGATTGTGTCAACACATTAAAAAACAAATAATGCAAGAGGGGTGGTGTACACATCAGAGAAAGGAACAGACAGAGTAAGTCTCTCTTGAAGAAAGTAGATTAAGGGCGACTTAAAAGAACAATGTTCTTGGTTGAATGAACACAATGAAAGTATTTCCATCTGTAAGGAAAAGCATAACCAGAAGCTATGAAGAAAGGTTGAATGGTTCTTTATTGTCATGTGTGCACTGCACAGTAAAATTCTTTTTGCACCACTCACCCATGCACAGTGGCCATCTTTTGGCGCCATTTACAAAAAGACTGACCAAAGTACATGCTGGATGTATTGGAGTGCCCCTGATCCAGGTAACCTCAGGCTGCCGCAGGACCTCCTCCGTCACGCTCGACCAGCTCTGCCCACCAACCAACGTCCCTCCCCTCTCCTCGCCCACCCGTCTCTGTGTCCCGGGGGCACCTCCTGCAGCTGACCTTTAAAGGTGCTGGGGGCAACACCTCTCCAACGGCCATCGCTCCTCACGTCCATTGTCGCCAGCGGCTCCCTCCTCCTCCTCCTCCTCCTCAAATTTCCGGTGCTCAGGGCTGAGCTCGGCAGCATCAGAGCTTCCCCCCTGCAGGCAGCGGCCTGCTGGGTCCTTTTTTGCGGCGGCAAGCCAGGCCTGCCGCCAAACGTTGCCATAGCGACCCGTCGGGTCTTTCTTCATTCGTGGCGGCTGACGGGTCCATCTTTGGCCTCGGCGGCCATTGAGTCTGTCTTTGCTTGACTTCGCAGCACATTGTGGGAGCTTGCTGCCCGGAAAGGAAAAGGTTCTTTCCTTTAATATAACATTTTGAAGACTCCATGTAGTCCCAGATACACTTCATTTGAACTTCATTCTTCAGTCTGAAGGAGGGTCTCGTTTCAAAACGTCACCCATCCCTTCTCTCCAGAGATGCTGCCTGTCCCGCTGAGTTACTACAACTTTTTGTGTCTATCTGCATTTCATTTGATTATCCACACAAAAAAAAGTAAGTGAAGGCAAGTAATTTTTGGTATTTTATTTGAATTAGTATTTTATTTTAATTAATTGGTTGACTATGTTTTGAAAACTGGTCATAAGATACTCAGACATGGTTAAAGAAGGTCTTTAGAAATATAGAAACATAGAAAATAGGTGCAGGAGTAAGCCATTCGGCCCTTCGAGCCAGCACTGACATTCAATACGATCATGGCTGATCATCCAAAAAAAAGTATCCCGTTCCTGCTTTCTTCCCATATCCCTTGATTCCATCAGCGCGAAGAGCTATATCTAACTCTCTCTTAAATATATCAAATGATTTGGCCTCCACTGCCTTCTGTGGCAGAGAATTCCACAGATTCACAACTCACTGGCTGAAAAAGTTTTTCCTCATCTCAGTCCTAAATGGCCTACCCCTTATTCTTAAACTGTGACCCCTGGTTCTGGACTCCCCCAACACAGGGAACATTTTTTGCTGCATCTAGCCTGTCCAATCCCTTAAGAATTTTAGGTAGACACAAAAAGCTGGAGTAACTCAGCGGGTCAGGCAGCATCTCTGGAGAGAAGGAATAGGTGACGTTTTGGGTTGAGACTCGACCCAGAACGTCACCCATTCCTTCTCTCCTGAGATGCTGCCTGACCCGCTGAGTTACTCCAGCGTTTTGTGCACATTGTGGGAGCTTGCTGCCCGGAAAGGAAAAAGTTCTTTCCTTTAATATAACATTTTGAAGACTCCATGTAGTCCTGAGTTGAGTACCCAGATACACTTCATTTGAACTTCATTCTTCGGTCTGAAGAAGAGTCTTGACCCGAAACGTTGCCCATTCCTTCTCTCCTGAGATGCTGCCTGACCTGCTGAGTTACTCCAGCATTTTGTGAATAAACACCTTCGATTTGTACCAGCATCTGCAGTTATTTTCTTACATCAGCTTTTTGTGTCTACCTTCGATTTAAACCAGCAGCTGCAGTTTTCTTTCCTTAAGAATTTTATAAGTTTCTATATGATCCCCTCTCATCCTTCTAAATTCCAGTGATTACACAATATTTGGCAGACGTGTTGTTCAGAGGCTATCGGTGTGGGCAAGTGCAGAGATTTGATCTTTTTGTCTCTTTGTGGTGATTCTTTTGTGTACATTCCATGCGAAAACAAAGAGTTTCACTGCACCTAGCTGGGTGCAAATGACAATAAAGTATCATCACTGTCATCATTCTTTACCTTAAGTCTAGACACTCTTTGTGAATCAAATTAAAATGGCGAAGGAACTGCAGATGCTGGTTTAAACCAAAGACAGACACAAAAAACTGAGGTAACTCAGCGGGTCAGGCAGCATCTCTGGAGAGAAGGAATGGGTGACGTTTCGGGTCGAGACCCTCTTCAGACTTGACAGTTCTGGGTGGGGTCATCTGGATCCAAAAGGTAAGTACAATTGTTAGGCATTCCGACCCCAGCTAGGCCTCTCACACTTCACAAAACGCTGGAGTAACTCAGCGGGACAGACAGCATCTCTGGGCAGAAGTAAAAGGTGACATTTCGGGTCGAGTCCCTTCTTCAGACTCTCATACTTCAAACAGATTTGCATCTGTATATGTGCAGATTTGCATGCGTACAATAAGAACATACAGTGCTGGAAGCTATCAGTATTTCAATCAGAGTTTAAAATAGTCATAGAGTTTCGTACAGCACGGAAGCAAGCCCTTCCACCCAACTTAATAAAGGCGACTAAATTGCTGATCTGCGCAAGTCCCATCTGCCTGGATTTGGCCCATATCCCTCTAAACCTTCCATATCCATCTACCTGCCTCAACACCTTTTAAATGTTGCAATTATACCTGCCTCTAACACTTCCTCTGGCTGCTCGTTCCATACACCCACCACCCTCTGTGTGGAAAAGTTGTCCCTCATGTCCCCTTTAAATCTTTCCTCTCTCACTTTTAACATTTGATCTCTAGGTGTTAACATAGAAAACAGGTGCAGGAGGAGGCCATTCGGCCCTTCGCGCCAGCACCGCCATTCATTGTGATCATGGCTGATCATCCACAATCAGTAACCTGTGCCCAACTTCTCCCCATATCCCTTGATTCCACTAGCCCCCAGAGCTCTATCTAACTCTCTCTTAAATTCATCCAGTGATTTGGCCTCCACTGCCCTCTGTGGCAGAGAATTCCACAATTTCACAACTCTCTGGGTGAAAAAGTTCCTTCTCACCTCAGTTTTAAATGCCCTCCCCTTTATTCTAAGACTGTGGTCCCCTGGTTCTGGACTCCCCCAACATTGGGAACATTTTTCCTGCATCTAGCATGTTGAGTCAGGTAGATGGATAGGTAAAGTTTAGAGGGATATATTCACAAAATGCTGGAGTAACTCAGCAGGTCAGGCAGCATCTCGGGAGAGAAGGAATGGGTGATGTTTCGGGTCGAGACCCTTCTTCAGTTTAGAGGGATACAGGCCGAATGCAGGGAAATGGAACCAGCTCTGGGAGACAAACTTCATTCATTCATTCATTGCAGAAGATTGTGGACGTAGCCCAGACCATCACACAAACCAATCCTCCCTTCCATTGACTCCATTTACACTTCACGCTGCCTCGGCAAGGCCAACAGCATAATCAAGGACCAGTCGCATCCTGGCCACTCCCTTTTCCCTCCTCTTCCATCACGCAAAAGGTATAGAAAAAATGTGAAAGCGCACACATCCAGATTCAGGGACAGCTTCTTCCCAGCTGTTGCCAGGCAAATAAACCATCATACCAACAACCAGAGAGCAGTGCTGAACTACTATCGAACTATCTGTAATCGGACTTTACTGGCTATACCTTGAATTAACCTTATTCCCTTAACATGTATCTGCATGCTGTGAACGACTCGATTGTAATCAATGCATTGCCTTTCCGCTGGCTGGTCAGCACGCGACAAAAGCTTTTCACTGTACCTCGCTCGGTACACGCGACAATAAACTAAAATGAACATTCATTCATTCACTCATTCACGATAGAGGGAGCTAGTAAAGATGTGCAAAATGGGTGCTGGAATCTGATGGGAATTGATGGATACAAGGAAACTTAGTGTGTCCAATAACACTGCTGCGCTGGTCAAGACTGTTCTACCTAAGAACACTGAAAAAGTCTGGTCTACCCCAACAGCTGCTGACGACATTCTACCGCTGCACCATAGAGAGCATCCTAACGCATGGCATCCCTGTGTGGTATCTCAGCTGCACGGAGGCAGAGAGGAAAGCTCTTCAGCGGGTAGTCCATAGAGTTCAGAGGACTATCGGAACATAGCTACCAGCCTTGGAGGGCATCTACAACACACGATGCCTCAGAAAAGCCACCAGCATTCACAAAGACTCTTCACACCCCTGCAACAGTCTGTTCAAACATCTACCATCGGGCAGACGATACAAGGCCTTCTACGCCCGCACCTCCAGACTCAGGAACAGCTTCATCCCCAGGGCCATAGCTGCTATGAACCGGTCCTGCTGAGCCGGATGGTCACATCGCATTGTGAACCGGCACAGATCTACTTGCACTTTATTCTGTTTTAAAATTGTTCTAATTTGTTTCATTGGGTTGTTTAAATTAATACTGACTAGCTAATTAATCTATTGCATCGTATGGGAGGCGCATTCCCAATCTCGTTGTACCCCTGTACAATGACAATAAAGATATATTGTATTGTATTGTATTGTATTGTATTGTATTGTATTGTATTGTATTGTATTGTGAAAGGGGTTGGTCTGGGATCTGATATTGGCCAAAAATAGCCTCCTTCTGTGTCATAACCAGATGTGGAAAATAAACAATTCCTAATGAATTCTGGAAACAAGTTTGAGATTAGCAGCTGTGGACAGAAGAACATTTAGATGCCAAAACCTGAAGTGTTTCCTGAAATGCCAAGGATCATCGGATGCACACAATTCATCCCAGTCACAAACATGAACAAAGCAGATGTGGATTGGGGCTGTCCTAGAGCGAATGGCAACAATAATATCCTGCTGCTAAACACAAAGTACTGGAATAGCTCAGTGGGTCAGCCAGCATCAGTGGAGGACATGGACAGGCGACGTTTTGAGTCGAGAACTTTCTTCAGAAACCCTTTGGTCTGAAGATGGGTCTCGACCCAAAATTCTGCCTTACTTTTCCTATATTGGAAATGGAGTTTTTAGTTTAGAGATACAGCGCGGAAATGGCCCTTCATCCCACAGAGACGTCGCTGACCAGCGATCCCCGCACGCCAACACTATCCCACACACACTGGGGACAATTTACAATTTTTTACCGAAGCCAATTAACCTACAAACCTGTACGTCTTTGGAGTGTGGGAGGAAACCGGAGCACCCGGAGAGAACACCCATGCAGGACATGGGGTGAACGTGCAAACTCCATACAGACAGCACCCATGGTCAGGATCGAACCTGGGTCTCTGGTGCTGCAAGGCAGCAACTCTACCTCTGTCTGGCCCACCGGGTTCCTCCAGCACTTTGTGTTTTGCGCAAGATTCCAGCATCTGCAGTTCCTTGTGTCTCCTTATCCTGCCGCTGATCCATCACGGATGTGAAAATCATTCATTTGCTTACAATGGGAAAGGCCGTCGTACCAAGTTGCAGCAAACAAAACAGAAGATCAAAGGAACTGCAGTGCTGGTAAAGTGAAATATTAAAGTTGGAAACATTCATCGGGTCAGGTGGCACCTATGGAAAGGGAAAGTTAAAGATTTTAGAAAAAAATCTACAAAAAAGCTGGAGTAACTCAGCGGGTCAGACAGCATCTCCTGAGAAAAGGAATAGGTGATGTTTTGGGCTGAGAGCCTTCTTCAGACTCGAGCCGAAACGTCACCTATTCCTTATTTCCAGAGATGCTGCCTGACCCGCTGAGTTAGTCCAGCTATTTGTCATGGAGTTAGAGTGATACGGTATGGAAACAAGCCCTTTGGCCCACTTGCCCACACTGGTCAACATGTCCCAGCTACACTAGTCCCACCTGCTCGTGTTTGGTCCATATCCCTCCAAACCTGTCTTATCCATGTACCTGTCTATCCCCTGTTTAAAACAGCATCTGCAGTTCCTTCCTACACTTAACGATTTTAGTCCCAGGATCCTTCATCAGAACGCCTTCTCTTCCCACAGATGTTTCCTGACCTGTTTAGTTTTTCCAGCAGCCTTTGCACTGTTTACGTCTTTTCCCTTTGTAAATGTCTTGAGCTCCTGTGCAAAGTTCTCTTGCTCTTTTCCCCTTTGTTCTCTCCACTCTTTCTCAGTTCTTACATTATTCAACGCTCAATGCTTTTCTCTCTGTGCCGATAGATGCTGCCTGACTCACTAATTCCACCATTCATTTTATTTAATTTTGGATTCCCAGCATTTGCGGTTTTTAGTCAATAATGAGTTGTGAATCATCGGTCTTTTATGTAAATTAATAGCACATTGATGATCCCTGCACGCAACCATGCTCATTATAATAACAACATATCAAAGTGTAAGAGGTACAGATGTTTGCAAAACATGTGCATGTTAGTTATTCTGCCTTGCCTGTTCCATATGTTTTTCAGTGCAAGTAAAAACCATACCATTTGCACTACACTTTTTTTTCATAATCCTGGTTCTTAACATGTATAGACATAAAATGCTGGAGTAACTCAGTGGGACAGGCAGCATCTTTGGAGAGGAGCAATGGATGACGTTTCGGGTTGAGACTCTTCTTCAGGTCTCGACCCAAAACGTTACCCGTTCCTTCTCTCCAGGGATGCTGCCTGTCCCGCTGAATTACTCCACCATTTTGTGTCTATCTTCGGTTTAAATCAGCATCTGCAGTTCCTTCCTACACATTTTGTCTTAACATGTATATTCACCATAACAGATTAAATCATTGCCCGCTAAGATGTCACCATCCACCTGTCACAAAGCCCTCAACCCTTCTCCACCTTCTCAATGACAATATTAATTTGATCTTTCAACATACGATTATCAAATTGCTGGAAATCAGCTTTCCCCATTCACCTTATAAAAAGTTACATCAGATGGTGCCCGGCCCAGGCGACTATTTGAGTTCTAGCCACAGAAGCAGATCTACAAACTCATATTACAATTGCTCCACACTCTTAAATCTCTATTCCCAGAGCAACATTTATTTTACCTTGCACGAAACGTTTACCCTTATATATCTATACACTGCAAATGGCTCGATTGTAATCATGTATTGTCTTTCTGCTGGCTGGATAGCATGCAACAAAAGCTTTTCACTGTACCTCAGTACATGTGACAATAAACTAAACTAAACTATGTTTCATTTTTCCAGCATTTTATGCACTGTTTATGTTTTTTTCCTTTGCAAATATCTTCTACTCAAACCTCTTTCCCGAGCCAAGTTCTCTTGCTCTTTTCCCCTTTATCCGCCCCAGCTCTTACTTTACTCAGCGCATATTTGAGAACAGCAACCATATCCCTCTGTGCAGATGCTGCCTGAATCACTATTTCCACAGATGGACACAAAAAGCTGGAGTAACTCGGTGGGACAGGTAGCATCTCTGGAATGGGTGGCATTTCGGGTCGAAACCCTTCTTACCCAGACTCACTATTTCCACCAGTCATTTTATTTGGATTCCCAGCATTTGCGGTTTTTAGTCAGTAATGAGTTGTGAATCATCGGTCTTTTATATAAATTAATAGCACATTGATGATCCTTGCACGCAATTATTATAATAACAACATGCAAACCAACATATCAAAGTGTAAGAGGTACAGAGGTTTGCAAAACAGGTCTTGCCTGTTCCATATGTTTTTCAGTGCGAGTAAAAAACATGCCATTGCACTACACTTTTTTCATAAGCCTGGTTCTTAACGTGTATAGACATAAAATGCTGGAGTATGGAGTAACTCAGTGGGACAGGCAGCGTCTCTGGAGAGGAGGAATGGGTGATGTTTTTGGGTCGAGTCCCTTGTTCAGGTCTCGACCCAAAACATCACCCGTTCCTTCTCTCCAGAGACGCTGCCTGTCCCACTGAATTACTCCACCATTTTGTGTCTATCTTCAGTTGAAACCAGCATCTGCAGTTCCTTCCTACACATTTTGTCTTAACATGTATATTCACTTAAAGCATAACAGATTAAATCATTGCCAGCTAACATGTCACCAGGTTTGCTAGGTTGTCGCAGATGCATTTAGAAGCACGTAATGCTTGTATACACTGGAATTTAGAAGGATGAGAGATCTTATCGAAACGTATAAGATTATTAAGGGGTTGGACACGTTAGAGGCAGGAAACATGTTCCCAATGTTTGGGGGAGTCCAGAACATGGGGCCACAGTTTAAGAATAAGGGGTAGGCCATTTAGAACGGAGATGAGGAAAAACTTTTTCAGTCAGAGAGTTGTGAATCTGTGGAATTCTCTGCCTCAGAAGGCAGTGGAGGCCAATTCTCTGAATGCATTTAAGAGAGAGCTAGGTAGAGTTCTTAAGGATAGCGGAGTCAGGGGGTATGGGGAGAAGGCAGGAACGGGGTACTGATTGAGAATGATCAGCCACGATCACATTGAATGGCGGTGCTGGCTCGAAGGGCCAAATGGCCTCCTCCTGCACCTATGGTCTATTGTAATATTAAATTATGAAAAAGGCATATGAAGATACCAGAAGATAGTTTTGTTTAACCAATTTATTTACCGTCAGGACATTTGACAGGTAGATTGGAGGCGACAGTTTGACGGTCAGGTAAGAGTGGGAATTTTGCGATGTTTCCGAAGACGGTGTAATCTCTTAGCCAGGTGCTAGATTCACAAAAAAAGTAACTTGTATCGACCTGACTCGGCATTGTCGTGGTCATTGTCGTAGGGTAAAAGAAAATTCCGGCGATCTGCTACGACTTTGACAGTCGCCGGCAGTCGCCTTAAAAATCGTGTAACTGGGACCGGCCCTTTACTGAACAAGAGTCTATATCCAACATATCATCCACCAACATTTCCGTCACCTACAACAGGACCCCACCACTGGCCATATCTTCCCATCCCCTCCCCTCTCTGCATTCCGCAGAGACCGTTCCCTCCGCAACTCCCTGGTCCACTCGTCCCTTCCTACCCAAACCACCCTAACCCCGGGCACTTTCCCTTGCAACCGCACGAGATGCAACACCTGTCCCTTTACCTCCCCCCTCAACTCCATCAAAGGACCCAAACATTCTTTCCAGGTGAGACAGAGGTTCACCTGCACCTCCTCCAACCTCATCTATTGCATCCGCTGCTCTAGATGTCAACTTATCTATATCGGCGAAACCAAGCGCAGGCTCGGCGATCGCTTCGCTGAACACCTGCGCTCGGTCCGCATTAACGCAACTGATCTCCCGGTGGCCCAGCACTTTAACTCCCCCTCCCATTCCCAGTCTGACCTCTCTGTCATGGGCCTCCTCCAGTGCCATAGTGAGGCCCACCGGAAATTGGAGGAGCAGCACCTCATATTTCGCCTGGGCAGTTTGCGGCCCGGTGGTATGAACGTCGACTTCTCCAACTTCAGATAGCTCCTCTGTCCCTCCCTTCCCCTCCTCCTTCCCAGATCTCCCTCTATCTTCCTGTCTCCACCTATATCCTTCCTTTGTCCCACCCCCGACATCAGTCTGAAGAAGGGTCTCGACCCGAAACGTCACCCATTCCTTCTCTCCCGAGATGCTGCCTGACCTGCTGAGTTACTCCAGCATTTTGTGAATAAATCTATATCCATGCCCTCTGCTTTGATCAATTTCAAAATGTGTAGAAGACCAGAGGTTATTTGTAAATGACAGTTTAAATATACATATCCTGCTTTGATTAACATGTGGCCCAGAATCATTAAATTAAATGTTACCATCTGTCCACTTTATTTAATGCCCCAAAGCAACTTCAATAAATGGTTTCTTTGTATCGTTGATGTAAATTCCCAAAACAAGGTCTTCCTTTAATTTGAAATTAATATGTATATTTCACACATTAAAAATTAAAGGAATATTCCTTACTGACTTCAATCAAAAGCTTAGTACACTTTATTTAAATAAGCCTAATTTCCTTGAGGCATTTTAATTGAGAATAGGCGATGTTTCATTTATAAGTATTTTTCAAAGATGATTTTATATGGAACTTCCACCAGCTCGATGACACTTATTGTTCACAGTAAAGCAAGGAGGAAGACCTTCTTCCCGACAGCCATCAGTAAAATACCTACGAAGGTAGACACAAAATGCTTTCAAGAGAGAGCTAGGTAGAGCTCTTAACGATAGCGGAGTCAAGGGGTATGGGGAGAAGGCAGAAACAGGGTACTGATTGTGAATGATCAGCCATGGTCACATTGAATGGCGGTGCTAGCTCGAAGGACCGAATGGCCTACTCCTGCACCTATTGTCTATAAAATGCTGGAGTAACTCAGCAGGTCAGACAGCATCTCGGGAGATGACTGAGCGTAGGTGGTCAGCGAAACAAAGGCGAGACCAAGCGGAGGCTCAGCGATCGTTTCGCTGATCACCTCCGCTCAGTCCATCTTAACCAATCTAATCTCCCAGTAGCTCAGCACTTCAACTTCCCCTCCCATTCCCAATCTGACCTTTCTGTCCTGGGCCTCCTCCATTGCCAGTGTAAATTGGAGTAAATTGGAGGAGCTCCTCATATTTTGCTTGAGTAGTTGACACCCCAGTGGTATGAACATTGACTTCTCTAACTTCAGATAGTCCCTGTTTCCCCTCTCTATCCCCTCACCCTTCCCAGTTCTCCCACTAGTCTTCCTGTCTCCGACTAGGGCGGCACGGTAGCGCAGCGGTAGAGTTGCTGCTTTACAGCGAATGCAGCGCCGGAGACTCAGGTTCGATCCTGACTACGGGTGCTGCACTGTAAGGAGTTTGTACGTTCTCCCCGTGACCTGCGTGGGTTTTCTCCGAGATCTTCGGTTTCCTCCCACACTCCAAAGACGTACAGGTATGTAGGTTAATTGGCTGGGTAAATGTTAAAAAAAAATTGTCCCTAGTGGGTGTAGGATAGTGTTAATGTACGGGGATCGCTGGGCGGCACGGACTTGGAGGGCCGAAAAGGCCTGTTTCCGGCTGTATATATATGATATGATATGATACATCCTATCTTTGTCCCACTCCCTCCCCTGATATCACTCTGAAGAAGGGTCTCGACCCGAAACGTCACCCATTCCTTCTCTCCCGAGATGCTGCCTGACCCGCTGAGTTACTCCAGCATTTTGTGTCTACCTTCGATTTAAACCAGCATCTGCAGTTATTTTTCATAGTAAAATACCTACGCTGGCCACAAGAGGAGGAAG